>NW_028324308.1:17892500-18047500 GCF_058129835.1 Hydra viridissima | reverse complement strand
CCCTAACCCTAACCCTAACCCTAACCCTAACCCTAACCCTAACCCTAACCCTAACCCTAACCCTAACCCTAACCCTAACCCTAACCCTAACCCTAACCCTAACCCTAACCCTAACCCTAACCCTAACCCTAACCCTAACCCTAACCCTAACCCTAACCCTAACCCTAACCCTAACCCTAACCCTAACCCTAACCCTAACCCTAACCCTAACCCTAACCCTAACCCTAACCCTAACCCTAACCCTAACCCTAACCCTAACCCTAACCCTAACCCTAACCCTAACCCTAACCCTAACCCTAACCCTAACCCTAACCCTAACCCTAACCCTAACCCTAACCCTAACCCTAACCCTAACCCTAACCCTAACCCTAACCCTAACCCTAACCCTAACCCTAACCCTAACCCTAACCCTAACCCTAACCCTAACCCTAACCCTAACCCTAACCCTAACCCTAACCCTAACCCTAACCCTAACCCTAACCCTAACCCTAACCCTAACCCTAACCCTAACCCTAACCCTAACCCTAACCCTAACCCTAACCCTAACCCTAACCCTAACCCTAACCCTAACCCTAACCCTAACCCTAACCCTAACCCTAACCCTAACCCTAACCCTAACCCTAACCCTAACCCTAACCCTAACCCTAACCCTAACCCTAACCCTAACCCTAACCCTAACCCTAACCCTAACCCTAACCCTAACCCTAACCCTAACCCTAACCCTAACCCTAACCCTAACCCTAACCCTAACCCTAACCCTAACCCTAACCCTAACCCTAACCCTAACCCTAACCCTAACCCTAACCCTAACCCTAACCCTAACCCTAACCCTAACCCTAACCCTAACCCTAACCCTAACCCTAACCCTAACCCTAACCCTAACCCTAACCCTAACCCTAACCCTAACCCTAACCCTAACCCTAACCCTAACCCTAACCCTAACCCTAACCCTAACCCTAACCCTAACCCTAACCCTAACCCTAACCCTAACCCTAACCCTAACCCTAACCCTAACCCTAACCCTAACCCTAACCCTAACCCTAACCCTAACCCTAACCCTAACCCTAACCCTAACCCTAACCCTAACCCTAACCCTAACCCTAACCCTAACCCTAACCCTAACCCTAACCCTAACCCTAACCCTAACCCTAACCCTAACCCTAACCCTAACCCTAACCCTAACCCTAACCCTAACCCTAACCCTAACCCTAACCCTAACCCTAACCCTAACCCTAACCCTAACCCTAACCCTAACCCTAACCCTAACCCTAACCCTAACCCTAACCCTAACCCTAACCCTAACCCTAACCCTAACCCTAACCCTAACCCTAACCCTAACCCTAACCCTAACCCTAACCCTAACCCTAACCCTAACCCTAACCCTAACCCTAACCCTAACCCTAACCCTAACCCTAACCCTAACCCTAACCCTAACCCTAACCCTAACCCTAACCCTAACCCTAACCCTAACCCTAACCCTAACCCTAACCCTAACCCTAACCCTAACCCTAACCCTAACCCTAACCCTAACCCTAACCCTAACCCTAACCCTAACCCTAACCCTAACCCTAACCCTAACCCTAACCCTAACCCTAACCCTAACCCTAACCCTAACCCTAACCCTAACCCTAACCCTAACCCTAACCCTAACCCTAACCCTAACCCTAACCCTAACCCTAACCCTAACCCTAACCCTAACCCTAACCCTAACCCTAACCCTAACCCTAACCCTAACCCTAACCCTAACCCTAACCCTAACCCTAACCCTAACCCTAACCCTAACCCTAACCCTAACCCTAACCCTAACCCTAACCCTAACCCTAACCCTAACCCTAACCCTAACCCTAACCCTAACCCTAACCCTAACCCTAACCCTAACCCTAACCCTAACCCTAACCCTAACCCTAACCCTAACCCTAACCCTAACCCTAACCCTAACCCTAACCCTAACCCTAACCCTAACCCTAACCCTAACCCTAACCCTAACCCTAACCCTAACCCTAACCCTAACCCTAACCCTAACCCTAACCCTAACCCTAACCCTAACCCTAACCCTAACCCTAACCCTAACCCTAACCCTAACCCTAACCCTAACCCTAACCCTAACCCTAACCCTAACCCTAACCCTAACCCTAACCCTAACCCTAACCCTAACCCTAACCCTAACCCTAACCCTAACCCTAACCCTAACCCTAACCCTAACCCTAACCCTAACCCTAACCCTAACCCTAACCCTAACCCTAACCCTAACCCTAACCCTAACCCTAACCCTAACCCTAACCCTAACCCTAACCCTAACCCTAACCCTAACCCTAACCCTAACCCTAACCCTAACCCTAACCCTAACCCTAACCCTAACCCTAACCCTAACCCTAACCCTAACCCTAACCCTAACCCTAACCCTAACCCTAACCCTAACCCTAACCCTAACCCTAACCCTAACCCTAACCCTAACCCTAACCCTAACCCTAACCCTAACCCTAACCCTAACCCTAACCCTAACCCTAACCCTAACCCTAACCCTAACCCTAACCCTAACCCTAACCCTAACCCTAACCCTAACCCTAACCCTAACCCTAACCCTAACCCTAACCCTAACCCTAACCCTAACCCTAACCCTAACCCTAACCCTAACCCTAACCCTAACCCTAACCCTAACCCTAACCCTAACCCTAACCCTAACCCTAACCCTAACCCTAACCCTAACCCTAACCCTAACCCTAACCCTAACCCTAACCCTAACCCTAACCCTAACCCTAACCCTAACCCTAACCCTAACCCTAACCCTAACCCTAACCCTAACCCTAACCCTAACCCTAACCCTAACCCTAACCCTAACCCTAACCCTAACCCTAACCCTAACCCTAACCCTAACCCTAACCCTAACCCTAACCCTAACCCTAACCCTAACCCTAACCCTAACCCTAACCCTAACCCTAACCCTAACCCTAACCCTAACCCTAACCCTAACCCTAACCCTAACCCTAACCCTAACCCTAACCCTAACCCTAACCCTAACCCTAACCCTAACCCTAACCCTAACCCTAACCCTAACCCTAACCCTAACCCTAACCCTAACCCTAACCCTAACCCTAACCCTAACCCTAACCCTAACCCTAACCCTAACCCTAACCCTAACCCTAACCCTAACCCTAACCCTAACCCTAACCCTAACCCTAACCCTAACCCTAACCCTAACCCTAACCCTAACCCTAACCCTAACCCTAACCCTAACCCTAACCCTAACCCTAACCCTAACCCTAACCCTAACCCTAACCCTAACCCTAACCCTAACCCTAACCCTAACCCTAACCCTAACCCTAACCCTAACCCTAACCCTAACCCTAACCCTAACCCTAACCCTAACCCTAACCCTAACCCTAACCCTAACCCTAACCCTAACCCTAACCCTAACCCTAACCCTAACCCTAACCCTAACCCTAACCCTAACCCTAACCCTAACCCTAACCCTAACCCTAACCCTAACCCTAACCCTAACCCTAACCCTAACCCTAACCCTAACCCTAACCCTAACCCTAACCCTAACCCTAACCCTAACCCTAACCCTAACCCTAACCCTAACCCTAACCCTAACCCTAACCCTAACCCTAACCCTAACCCTAACCCTAACCCTAACCCTAACCCTAACCCTAACCCTAACCCTAACCCTAACCCTAACCCTAACCCTAACCCTAACCCTAACCCTAACCCTAACCCTAACCCTAACCCTAACCCTAACCCTAACCCTAACCCTAACCCTAACCCTAACCCTAACCCTAACCCTAACCCTAACCCTAACCCTAACCCTAACCCTAACCCTAACCCTAACCCTAACCCTAACCCTAACCCTAACCCTAACCCTAACCCTAACCCTAACCCTAACCCTAACCCTAACCCTAACCCTAACCCTAACCCTAACCCTAACCCTAACCCTAACCCTAACCCTAACCCTAACCCTAACCCTAACCCTAACCCTAACCCTAACCCTAACCCTAACCCTAACCCTAACCCTAACCCTAACCCTAACCCTAACCCTAACCCTAACCCTAACCCTAACCCTAACCCTAACCCTAACCCTAACCCTAACCCTAACCCTAACCCTAACCCTAACCCTAACCCTAACCCTAACCCTAACCCTAACCCTAACCCTAACCCTAACCCTAACCCTAACCCTAACCCTAACCCTAACCCTAACCCTAACCCTAACCCTAACCCTAACCCTAACCCTAACCCTAACCCTAACCCTAACCCTAACCCTAACCCTAACCCTAACCCTAACCCTAACCCTAACCCTAACCCTAACCCTAACCCTAAACCCTAACCCTAACCCTAACCCTAACCCTAACCCTAACCCTAACCCTAACCCTAACCCTAACCCTAACCCTAACCCTAACCCTAACCCTAACCCTAACCCTAACCCTAACCCTAACCCTAACAGGTATCCATGTAGTAAAGTACAATCAAATAAACGATAACTGATTTAATGAGCCATTCGCAGTTTCACAGTACAAGTGCTTATACTTAGACATGCATGGCTTAATCTTTGAGACAAGCATATGACTACTGGCAGGATCAACCAGGTAACTATCGTCAAGAGCGCGCGGCAAAGCCGTCGCTCTTTGGCAAATAGCGGACAAAACGATGAAAGCGCCTGAGCGCCTCTTCGTTTTTGCCGTATTCGTCCGTAAACCGATATGTGTTTAACATCGAAGCACAGCAGAGTCGTCGCAAACGCGAACGCTTGTGCAGCTCTCTGCGCTCATTCAGTTTGCCCGTCAGTGGCAATTCTAACAGGGAACAGGGACTACGTCTCGGTGCGGTGTAAACACGAAGCTCACACCGACGAGGAACAATCGACCTGAACCACGCTAGAAAAGAGAATCTATTCGATCTCTCGCCGCTAAACGCATTCTGGCAAGCCCATACAACGCACAACGCCAATTGCAGAGGACGAATAATACTTCCTCTGGACTCTCGAGTCACTTAAACCGCACGACACCAACGCATCTAGAACCGTCCGCCGAAAAAGCACTGTCAAACGTCTCAACAGCGACAACGGAGCGCTTCTAATGCTTTACACCAACACCAGAGAAGCTACCAGCAAACTGCTAGAGCTGTGCTGCGTTTGCTCTCGTCTTCTCCATGAACATTCAATTTTTAATGGGACAAGAGTTTAAGTTTTTAAAAAGAGTCCGACTTGTTTGCAAAACGTCCAAGAAACATTTGCAAAGTCACAAAAATCGTAGAAAACGCTAAGTCAGTTAAGAAAACGTGTTCGCCTATAAAAATGCTCAGTTACTTAAGAAGATGCATGCTCGGTTAAAATATCGCTAGGCAACTCAAGAAATTCCTCTTTCGATAGTAAAAAGGCTCGTGCGGTTAAAAAAAGTGTTCGTTTAATAAAGTGTTCTTTCGCCTAACAAAATAACCCTAACGGTTAAAAAAACTCTTAAAAAGTTCCTCGCTCGGTTTAGAAAATACTCAGCCTTGCTCGATTAAAAAAAAACGCTTGTGCGGTTAAATTTACAAGTGTTCTGTTAAAAAAAAAAACCTGTAACCCTAACCCTAACCCTAACCCTAACCCTAACCCTAACCCTAACCCTAACCCTAACCCTAACCCTAACCCTAACCCTAACCCTAACCCTAACCCTAACCCTAACCCTAACCCTAACTAACCCTAACCCTAACCCTAACCCTAACCCTAACCCTAACCCTAACCCTAACCCTAACCCTAACCCTAACCCTAACCCTAACCCTAACCCTAACCCTAACCCTAACCCTAACCCTAACCCTAACCCTAACCCTAACCCTAACCCTAACCCTAACCCTAACCCTAACCCTAACCCTAACCCTAACCCTAACCCTAACCCTAACCCTAACCCTAACCCTAACCCTAACCCTAACCCTAACCCTAACCCTAACCCTAACCCTAACCCTAACCCTAACCCTAACCCTAACCCTAACCCTAACCCTAACCCTAACCCTAACCCTAACCCTAACTATAGTTGCGTCACCCTGTGGTATTGTATCGGGGGTGATGATCAGGGTGATGAATGATGAATGGTCTAATTTGGTTGTTTAAGTGATTTTAACCAATAGGTATTGTTATACATGTAATGAAACCACTAATCCTTACGTTTATATTTGTCAATTTTGTCTTTTATGTCCTTTATTTCAGGTTTGAAAAAAGGGGCACTGGCATCTGGGGTACGTTAGGGCTAAGGTCAATATTTTCTTTTCTCCGTTTTCTCTGGCGTTTTTTCTCCGTTACTGTGGTTTTTCGGTCTAACATTCCTCTAAACCATCAAATTCCGCCAAGATCTGATTAGGTTTAGGACTATCTTTTGACTTTCGAAGAATCCAAGTTAGTACTACTGTACATATGTGAACGTTCATAGTCGTTTAAAAGTGTGATTTCTGATCAATATGCTGTATTTGTATCTCGGGAACTATAAGTCCTTTTCAGTTCATTTTTTTTTTGTTTTAAAGATTTATTTGTACTGATAAACATATTGGGGAATGGATGTCAATGCAGGTCAAAATCTTGCTCAGTGACCCTAATCCTTTTTGGGGCATAGTGGTATCGGGGGGACGATTTTCAAAAATTATTTGCGGCAGTTTGAATTGTTAGTTTTCATAGTTGCACGTTTCCTTTTGTGTCCGTTTGTATGAATTACTCTAAACCATCTTTGATTGCCTTCTTTTAGCGTTTGTTCAGCTGGAATCGTCGATCGAAATTCCCCCCTCTGCCTTGCACCTGGGGTGACATGAGTGGTTTTGGACTAAAAGTCAGTTGTTTTTTTATCGGAATAGAAATTTTGAAAAATCTTGTGTCCGATTTTTCATTTTTGTTTGAACTTGCGAGTTTAGTTGTTAAAACCTTGATTAAAGCGTTTTTCTGTCCTATAATGACGTTGCAAGTTTTCAGCAGGATTAGTGTTTTATTTCGCAGTTTTGAATATGCTCAACTGATGGGAGCTGTGCATTTTATGTTTTTATCAGTTAGTTGACTTCATTGTCATCTTGCTATGATTGCATTTTAGGTAGAAAGGGTAGTTTTGTGTAAAAATGCTAAAACGGTATCTGGGGTGATTGGGATTTTTAATTTTTTTTTGGCTTCTCATTGTCAGCATATTTGCAAGCGGAAGAGCTCTGCGCAAGTGTAGAATGTCTTAGCCTTTGTATCTACGAGATTCGCTTTGCAAATAGAGCTACCGTTCTCAAATAATCACACTAATCCTTTTTGAATCACCCCAGATACCGTTACGAAAAGCGTGATAATTCGAAGCGTTACCTGTGACCTGTTTTGACTGTAAATATATTGGCTTTAAATTTGGCTGAGTTTTCTGTTTCAACGTTTTGTATTCGTCGTTGATGCGTACAATTATTACTTTTGTAGTGATTAAGTAAGGCCTATTTTTAAAGCTTTTAGAGCTTCCTAAAGTTGACTAAATGAACGTAAAAGTGCAACATTTGATCGACGTTCTTTGGCCCCAAATCGTTTTGTTTACAACCTGTTTGGTGCCAATTGATAGCTTATCTGTATCCTTGTCATCACTTTTTAGCTTGGGTCTTAGCTTTGTCGTTTTTACCATTACTAATTTTTACAAATTTGGCTCTTTGGTGATGCGTTTTGTACCCCCCTCTCTATGTTTTTCAATCCTAAACTTTATATTAAACCGTTTTTCATGATTATCTTACCAGTTTGGCATAGTTTTTTCCAAACGCGACATGTTTTTAAAATTTTTCCCAACCCCCCGTCTTTTACCCCCTGAGCGGATTAGCTCGATCGCACTATATTTCAAAATTTTCGAAAAAATTTTTCTTTTCACATCTGTAAGAGACAGGTTGCACACCTGCATTTTCTTTTCGTCGACTATTTCTTCCGTTTTTTTAGATTTTTGTTAAATGTTTCTTTAACTTCTTCTGTTTTTTAAACAAAACCTTTAAATATGGCTTCTTTTTGTTTACATAATAATAGTTTTTCCGATATATAATACCTTTTCTTCCCATTTTAGGCGCGAGCTTCGAGAGAAGAGAAACAGTAGTTCTTAGGTTATCTTTTAGAAAAACGATATTAACAAAATGTAAGTTACCGCTGTTGAACTTCGACTTTTTACCATGCAGCACCTAGTAGGGTAGGCCAGGGAAGGCGACGGTGGCTTATTATGGCATTGCACTTCGCCTATGGTTCCTTTTCAGGAATACGCCACCACTTTCCCAAATAGTGCTTATCTAGAACGGGCATGGTAACGAACGTTGTTTCAACAGCAAAACCGCAAATGTAATTTTAATGTAACTTTAATGTAGTCGGTAAAAGTAAATAGTGTCATCATATGGGACAAACATTATTTTGCGTTTTTAGTTAAAACATGGCTGAAGAGTTTAAATGCAAAGTATGTTCCAGCACTGCTCTAGGTAACGTTTTCCAACTGCGTGGCAGATGTCTTAACTGCCATAATGAAAGTCTTTTTTCATACTTAAACAGACTTAACCGCTCAAAAATTGAGGAAGGGTGTCAAGATCCTACTTTGTTAAAGCGCTATTTAGCGTCACAGATCATTGCCCTCAAAAAGTCGAAAGGAATCACAGTTGACAAAAACAACTTAATATCCTCTAGTGAAGAAGAAAGTGCGGAGGATGAGAAAGACGAGGACTTTATTCCAGATACGCCGTCTGCTAAGGAGGTTTCGTCTCTTACCGTTAAAAAGTTACCTGTAAATTTGAGGTCTAAAAAATCTGTTCAATGTTCTTCTACCTCTGTAACTTCTGCGAAAGACTCGACTGCCTTGTCTCCTGAACACACTCAGCTCTCTACGGCAGGCAAGCATCCTTCACAACCATCTTCTCCTTCTGATAGTGAAGATTCCTCGAGTTCTTCTGCTTCTCCTCCCCATAGTACTCAAACTCAAAAAAATACCTCAGAACTTTTTACACCCGCTCCTTCACCAACAAAATCTGTAAGAAAGCGGAAACTTTACTCTTCTCCGACCCAAACGCACCATTGCGCTAAAGTTTCCAGGGTCTCAAGAAAGCGTTCCCGGTCTCCTAGTTTGTCCTTGTCTCAATCATCACGTTCGCCTTCTCCTTTAAGAAAAACGGATGAGCAACAAAGAAACAGGACGCTGTTCAATCAAAACTGGATTGGGGATTTGCAGTTCTTTCCGACTGAAGCATTCTCTATTAAGTTTAAAGATGGACTCAATGAAAACGAAAAAAAAGTATGTCTAAGTGAACTCAAGATCCGCCAGGATGAAATAATAAGAAACTTGAAAAAAGTGTTTTCCAACAAAGATCGGGTATGGTTTGTATGTTGCTTGCTTCTAATAAAAGATAACCTTTTTTCATTTTCAAAAGAATAGCGTAATACGTATTTTTTTTAGGTTGTGTATCACCTAACGCCTGAGGGAAAACCAAACTATAGAGTCAAGTGCCCCAAAGCCGGTTGCATAGCTAGATCGTCACGATTGGCTCGACATCTTCAAGAAAAACATAAAATCTCACGAGAAAACAGTGCTTTAACTGTTTCATATTTTGTGAGAATGTTCAAGTTTCTAACTCGAGTTGTTAGAGACATCCATCATCCTTACATGTGTGAAATATGTAAACTCTTTTATGACCGATTAGACAACCATTTGGTTAGTATTCATGGACTGGACCGAAACAGGTAAGTTGTTAAACCTTAGTGTGATTGCTACAATTGCCAGTTGAAAACTCAAATGTTCTTGATTTTTAGTGAAAGTTTTAAAAACTTGTATCGCGATATGAAAGAGAAAACGATGCAATTCATTGAAGATAACTCAAAAGAAGTTGCTGACGAAAGTGACGATAGCGATGGTAATTTTTAATTTTTTTTTTTTAAACTTTGTTCATACAAATCTTTTTACAGTTTTAGACATGACTTTGTTCATGAATAGACCTGAAGTAAAACTCCATTTCTTTTGATACAGATAACTTAACTCGGAAGCAGAAGAGTCTTGCAAAAAAGCTGGGTCTTCTAAAAAAGAAACAAACACCTTTCGTTAAACAATGTGATGTGATTGGTAAGTAAATAATGCGTCTTGTATTGTTGAGAGTAAAACCAAAGCTGTTAAACTTATCTGGTCGTGTAACATTTTGCTTCAGAGTCATATCCTTTGAATGATAGTCCGCAGCCTGGGTTCTCCGGTACCGTGACTGAAAATTTAAAGAACAGACTTGGGCTTTTAAAGCAGTGTGATTCGGAAAAGATCTACAAGAGTAAGTTTTTGCCATTTTTTGTAAATACCAATGTAACCTGAAGTAATGTAAACTCCCTCAGCTTTTTCGTATTGTGTTGCTTAACAATCAATTTCAGATTTGTCGCCTTTAAATGAAAATCCTCAACCTGGATTCTCCAATGATATGACTCAGAATGTTGAGAAATTGCTAAAGCAATTAAAAAAGTCTACTTCGGAGAACAAATCTACAGGTAACCTTTATTATGATCAACGTTAATGCCATGTTCTTTTTTCTTTGTCATTAAAAACCAAAGTTTTTACCTTTAACAGGAAAAGTCTGCGTTTGGGACAAAGAAAGCTCCCCAGTAAAGTCGCAACCAATGAAAGAGATGTTAAATAAAGATTATAAGAAGGGTTTTTCTGTCAGAGGTATCCTAATGTTTATCTTTATAAATCTCTATTTTCACAAAAGCCTTTATTACAGCATCACAATTTTTCGCTTATGTATTTGCAGCAAAAGAATCGACTGCACCAATGGTTGCGAGGGAAAGCATTCTTCTCAATGCTAAACAGTTGTCCTTTACTGAGAAAAGACAGTACAATATTTCAAACGTACCTTTCTTGTTTTACTATTCTAATGCATCGAGCGTTTTAGAAGACTTTAGAAGATGGTTAACCAAAGTTAAAATGCAGAGTAAAGAAAACGCAGCTGCACACGTCAACAATGTGAATTTCATTTGGATAAAAATTGATCCATCGCAAAAGGTTTTACCCAAGTGTCTGTTTGTTGATCCAAACTTGTTGTCTGATTACTACGCTGCTCCTCTAATTAGAATAATGAAAGAACAACAGCGTCTACCTTACGAGGAGCAATCAAGCCATATTCAGCCAAAGACGCTTGCCACCAAGTTAGGTTCTCTAAAACTTTACTTTACCTTTCTGATAACCAGGCGAATTTTTGCTGGTATGAACTTCACAGATCTGGAAATGGCTAAAGCTAAGATCAAAGAACTTTTGGACACCCTAAAACCATTTGTCAGGCAACGTGAAGAAGACCTGAAAATTTACAAAAAAAGTAATGTCTTGACGCCATCTCTTATTGTGAGATACTTTAACAGCAAGCACGTAGCTGATATCCGTTCGCGTCTGATGAACACTGATTTTGTGCCCTCAATACTTGAAGTCGTTGATGTCAGAGATTATTTAATGATAATGATTTGCTTGATGAATGCTACAAGAGCCTCAAACTTAATTAGCATGACTATCGGTGACGTCGAGAAGGCATACCAAGACGAAAACTATCCGGATGCCTTTTGTATTCTTTCAACGCGCTACAAAACGTCTATGCTTTACGGTGCCAAAATTATTGTTGTCGACCAGCCTTTGAAGAATGAGCTCGAGGTCTTCATCAAAAACTATCTTCCTGTTTTGGTTAAGTCAAGGGAAAGCAAAGAAAAGACTTCAAAAAATATATTTCAAACCAACAGAAAATCTTCTATTTCCCATTCCGCAATATCTAACGGAATGACGAACTCCTTTAAAAAGGCTAACGTTTTTGAGAGTTGCAAAGGTTCGATGTCTAGTGCAAGAGTTTGTCCGACACGCATTAGAATGTCAGTGGCGACCGAGATGTGTGGAATAGGTGATGAAAAACTGGAGGAGTTTGCCAGAGTAAGCTTTTTAAAACTTACCACTTAATAAAAACATCTTTTTTACATGCAATAAATGCTTTTATTAAATCGTTTCTCATTTAGCATTTCATGAAAAACAAGAACACCACCACACAGAAGTTTTACATGGCTCATTTTGCAAATCGTCTGGCAACCTCCATTAGCTTGCGAGTCGGAAAGCAGTTCTCCGTTCTCCGTCTTACGAGTCAACCATCCTCGAAAGATGTGAAGCACTGGCTCGAAAAAAATTCAAAAAAAATCAGAGAAGAGTTTCGGGAGGAGTATAATGACGAGGAGTTGATCAACTATATCAAAGCCAGTCACTATGCTCCTCAGTCTGCTGAGTTTTCTTCAGAAGAGGGTAAGGAAACATTTTCTAAGGCTGTTAATTTAAAATTCATTTACAATTAGTTCAGTATGTAATGTTTGTTAACTATACCTTTAAACTAGAAGTGGACTTTGGTATAGAAGCCACCGCTCAAGGAGAAGCCAACATCAAAATCATTGATGTTGGTTTAGAAAACAAAACTGAGCCTGAGAATGATGAAGGAGAACAAGTTCAAAGGGAAGTGAGTGCTTTAAATGAAGAGAGCTGTAATGAAACAGCAGTGCTTGATAGTAAAAGTAGACCATTACCAGCACCTGCAGAGATGCCGCTTGATGACTTAGTGCTTAAAGGTTGGTTAATAAAAATCAAACAGTTTTGGGTTAGTTACACAAAACTTTTTAAAAAATTAGTCTAGTTTCTTTTTTTTGCAGAGGTAGAACAACCAACGTTTGAAGATCTTAATAGTGAAAGGAGCAATGAGGCTCATCAAACAAGAGACGATATTTTAAGAGGTATAATCAAGAAGTTTCTAAAAACTTAAAAATTCTTGCTTAAACAAAAAATCAAAGCTTAAAACCTTTATAAACTTTTATTTCCTAGAATTTGAAGCAAGCTCAACCAAAGATTGGTATTCATCAAGAGCGTCTAAGCATTCTCGCTCCATGTTGCTCGCTGTGGCATTAACCGGCCACAGAATAATCATTTCTGGGGACATAACCAAAGCTGAATGGGATCATGCTTGCCTTGAGCGAGACCAATCGTTGCTTTCTCTCTTTCAAAAAATGGAATGGCAGGACATTCGCTGCATTTTAAGAAACATGGTCAAAAAGTACCAAAAGGAAGTTGATCACGCAAGTTTTCATACTTTTATTGCGGAAGCCATGGCTTTATTGCGAATTTTATCAAAACAACAGTGATTGTAAATTGTTTAAATTAGCGTCTTGATATCTAATAACGTTTTTGTCTTGCAGTTTTGAATCTGTTTTTGTTTGAGAATACCTAATAATGTTCATTGTAACCATGAGATGTTGCAAAGTGATCAGCTTAACTTACAATTTTAGTTTTTCAAAAGCATTTTAAAATCAGCGACGGCCTTTTATTTAGTTAAGCAGCTTTGTTTTGTTAAATGTTTAAGTAATTTTAATGGAGTATTTTTTAAACCATTTGTCTAATGTCCATGTTTGATTTTTTGTCATTGTTGTTGTTGTTTCTTTGTTGCATTATTTTTAAATGAAACTTACACCATACACACAATTAGAGCAATAGAGTTATTGAACATGTTTAGTTTATGAAGGAAATGTTTCATGCTTTTTCATAGTTCATTTAAAAACATGTCCAAAGAGTATTGTTGCAAATTATGCAAATGCGTTGTTGTTGGCAACTCCTTCCAGCTTCGCGGAAGATGCCTAAAGTGCATCAACGAAAAACTGGAAGACCAATTTAGAGACCAGTTCATCAAAAAAATAATGTCTTTAAAAGATGACTGGATAAAGAGACAGTTCCTGTTGGAGCAAATAAAGCATCTTCAACAGTTTTCCGCATCACTTGAAAGTAGCGAGGATACAAGTGCTTCAGAATCAAGCCTTGTATCTTCAAGCTCTGACTCATCAGCAGAGCCATTGTCGAAGAAGAAAAAGCTAAGCTTGGGTAAAGCAAAATTTTTTTTGCACAATAAAACTATTGATTTTTAATTTGAAAGTTGTTTATTAAAATAAAGTATACATAAAACCCTTAGAAAAAAGAGTCATGGCTGCTTTGAACTCTGAAAAACCACAATCAGCAATCACTTCTGAAAATCAAGGTACATTTTAGAAATAAAGCATTAACATGCTTCTGCATTTGTCTCATTTTGATTTGTGCATGTATCTTAGGCTCAAATTTATAACGGTCTAATTCTTATCTTAACTTCTTCTACAAGCTCCCAGAGCTTTTATTTATTCATTACATTACTTTCAGAAAAGAGCAGTCTCCAAACATCCACCAGCAAGTCAACCCCAGAGGAGGAAGTCAAAGAAGGTATTTTACATCCCAAAGTTAATAGTTATAAACGAAGTTGACTTATGCTCTTTAACGTTAAAGTTAATCACTTATCTGCAAAATTTTCAGAGTAAAACAAAATTTAATTTATTTAACTAAATTTACAGAAAAAAGCAAAAGAGCTGAAGGTTCCGGGGTGGTCTTGGTCGAAAACGTAGCTCTAGGAGGTACCTCATTTAATACCGCTAGTTTTTCTAACTTTTCAACTCAAAACAAGGACTATAAAACTTCATTAAAATAAATCTTTATTTCAGATTTCGATAAGCAGCAACCAACAGATTGGTTTATGTCGCGTTCAGGAAAGTTTCCTCGCACTCTCTATCTCGCAATTTCTTACATTGCAAAAGAAGTTATTGTCACTGGAACAATAAAACGTAAAGACTGGCTAGATAACCTAAATCTCTTCAGCAGTAACGTTAAAAGCCTGTTCAGTAAAATTTCTTGGGAAGAACATAGAACTATAATCAAAAACATGCATATTAAATATAAAAAAGAGACTGACCACAAAAGCTTTGAAAACTTTATTGATCTTGGTGAAAAATTTATCTTATCTTGTAAATAGCATAAAAGTTGTTGAAAATCTTGTTTTATGAAATAAAGAGAGTCCTTGTTTGCAACAAAATTGTATTTCATAATAAGTTTTTATTATCATAGTATAATCAAAAAGCATTTCAAAAAACAAACTTACATGACTTAAAAATGAAATTTGTTTGTAAAATACAATAAAGACAAGCAAAATAAGAAAATGCTGGCCAAAGCCCCAATACTTACCAAACCTTTAAAAATCGAAAAACTATAACAAAAACGTTAAAAGGGTGAAATAATAACAATTATAACCATCAACATATAACTAATATCAATCAAAAAACAATTCAAAACTGTATATTAAACAAAAAAACACAAAAAATGAGGAATAATAACATTTATAACCATAAACCACTTAGTATAATCAATTAAAAAACAATTGAAAACCCAAAAGAAACACCAATAACACAAAATTTGGAAAAAAATAACATATATAACCTTAAACCAATAACAATAATTAATTAAAAATCAATTAAAAATAAATAACAATCCAAAGAACACAACAAAAGCAGCTTAAAAACTTATCTAACCATAAACCACTAAGAAATACTAATGAAAAAACAACTAAAAACCGAATAACTATACAAAAACCTATATAAAACCATGAATTTGAAGCATTAAAACAAAAAATGAAACACATATAAAACCTTAATCCACAAAAAAAACCCAAAAACCAAATACTGCGTAATAATACATAGATAAACCATTAAAAATAACAGGGTGACAAAACTGGTTCATAGGGTTACAAAATTTTCACCCTGGATACCAGTTTTAACAAAACGCACCCTCGATACCAGTGTTGTCACCCCCGATACCAGTCTCGAATCACCCCGTACCCCAGATACCAGTCTTGGTACCCCCGAAACCAGTTTTTTTCTCGCAACTATAGCCCTAACCCTAACCCTAACCCTAACCCTAAACCTAACCCTAACCCTAACCCTAACCCTAACCCTAACCTTTAGTAAATTAGCTGCATATATAGTTTTTGGTATAAAATTGATGTACACAAGCAACTTTTTTTTTCCGAAATTTGACTGAAAATGAAGTTTTAAATCGTTTGATGTTTTTATTTTTTCTCATCGGAGTAAATACAATTGTTTCCAGACTGACGAAAATGAGACAATGTAAAGAAGGGTTTCACATCAAGTACGAAATTGAGATCTCGATAATTATCAAGAAGCTTCCTATACTTTTGTCGGGTTGCTCTTTTTCGAAGTTTTTATAACAAAGGTCTTAAAGATTTTTTGTAACATCTACCCAAGTATGCACAACTTTTATTTTTTGATGGCACTTTAATTATAAAGGGGAGTAATAAGAATGCAAAATCCATTTCAATTCCTGTTTTAAAAAAAAAAATTTGTTAGTGAAATCATTTTATTAATTTATAAAATATTATAATGATTTTACATATCAAATACACCCTGCCATATTGTTTAATAACACTAAGATACCTATAGAAGGGTAGTCTTGCATATAAAGCTCAGCTAGTTGATGTAATAATAGCTGTAATATCTTTTGTAATGTACTCTAAAACATTGGACACTTCTTAAAGATATTACATTTTCTTTATATTTATATCAAAAAGCCAATGCAGTGTTCTACCATGTTCCTGAATTTATTGCTCTAAAGGGTATAGCATTGGAGATTTTTAGTGAGCAATCAACAGAAGCCTTGCATTCAATCTTCAGTGCGCAATGGGCTAGGTACAAAAGAAACCCTGATCACCCTGGTTATGAAGACCAATTACTAAAATGTGTTACTGACTATAACAGCAACCATCTTTGAATTAGATTTTTTAATTAATTCATTTTTTTTTAAACAGTCAAACTTGATATAACATTTGTTGATAAGAAATATTCTTGTTTGAAGTTTTTGTTTATATTATAAACAATATTCATTTCTTTACAGTTTCATAAAATATCATAAGTTTACAAAAAATTAATCAGAAGTATATATCTTATTTTGCAAGTACTAAATAAGAAAATCTCAACAGCATTTAGAAGAAAAAGTAATAAACATCATAACACCACCATAAAGTAGTTTTTTTTTTAAAGGAAATCATTTCATGTCTGTATGTATGTGTTTTTTCAATGGGAGATTAACGTTAAATGGGATTTTCTTTTGTTTCAGTAAAGATATATATTTCTTATTAAAATTAAAAAAAGTTGTTATATATTTTGTGCATTTCCAATATTTGGTCAATCATTTTAAACAAAAACAACAAATCAAACTAATGGGTTTAACAACTAAAATATACAGAGGTTTTATGTGTTTTAAGTTCAGAACAATTAGAAAAGATGCCTCTAGCTATGCGTTTTCAACCCCATATTTTATACAAACAAGGGCAAAAAAAGCACTCTTTTTGCAGACAAAGTACACAAAAATGTGAAGTTTAACTACCATAGAATCCCATATCCTTTAGTTACATGATATTGTTACTAAATTAGTTATTTGATGAACTTTGAATCTTTAAAAAGCATAAAAACCACAAAAAGCTGCTGTATTTTAGCTGTTTTATCAAAGGCGAGATTCCCACTTTAAGAACTATATCTTTGCACAGATAAAAGATATCTTGCTTCTACTTTTTTTGCCTGAAAGATACATGTCAAGGCTTCATTCAATTAAATTTTGAAACTTAATGCCCCATTGGTCGTTTTTTTGGTCTCAAAATTGAGGTTGGGACCATTTTTGGATAGGTGTGTACCTAAAACTTGCAAAAATTAAAAAGTACCATGCATAAAATATGATGTCAGATTTGAATTCAGCGTATTATAATTAGGTAAGAGCAAGTGTTAAAATAATGCAATAAATTTTTTTCTTTATCTCCAATTAGATACCTTAAATTTAATAAGTTTTTCCACCATACTGATTAAAAAATGTACTGGTCCCGATAGGAACTGAACGAGACCAGACCCGAACGAATATCGGACATTGATAAAAGCTAAAAATAATTCTATCGGATTCCAATTACCCGAACTGGTATTAGCCGATAACGCCGATGAAATCGGCTCGTTGAAATTTTTCATACCCGACCTGGCTAAATCTTTCGGATAGTTTAAATACTCGATACCCGAAAGTTATTGATTCTATCGGTACCCAAACCCAACTACCCTTTAAAAAAAATAGTTCCCGAACGGTTCTGTCGGGTATTCAATGAAAAAGGTCCACTTTGTTCAAAAGTAATTGATATTTCTAAAAAAATTACCAAAGTGGAATAAAAATAAATCAACATATTCCACTTTGGTAATTTTTGTATATAGTTCAATATACTCTTTTAGTACAAATACTCTACAATACTATTTTAAATGTAATATCAAAGTTCATAACTTTTAAATTAACAGCATTTAAGGATTAAGTTGGTTGAAATGTACATTACAAACCGTAAGCTATGATTTCCTGCTCTTTAGCTCTAATAACTCAAATCATGCTAGCAGATCTTTAAAGATGCTTACTTTTTAGATCAGTTATGCACACACATTGTAACGGAAAAAAAAACAGCGTTTTGCGTTTGCGTTCCAAAATAAAAACTCACACGCAAACTCAAACGCATTTGACGCAATTTATTGCGTTTACTTACGTAAACGTAAACGCAATTTACGCAAATAACTGCGTTTACGCACGCATTTAATACGCAACTTATGCATATAAAATGCGTTTAAAAACGTAACTAAAACGCAACTTACGCGTATAAATGCGTTTACAAACGGAACTCAAACGCAACTTACGCGAATAAATGGGTTTGCAAACTTGACACAAACGCGACTTACCTAATCTATTTTGAAAAATTTGTCTTTTTAAGAAAACGCGAATCCTTAAGTAATTACTTTTTACTTTTTAATTCAAAGATATAATATAACTTTTTATTTAAACCGTTGTGTTATTATTGAAACTATTGCATTATATATTCATTTTATTTTTGTGCTTTTCAAGTTCAAAAAATATATTATCTTTATATGATAAGTTTACATTTCACTATCTGAGTCATCGTTGTCCGAAAAATCATTTTAACTTTCAAGAAGTTTTAAGTTTACTTTTAACAATGAACGACTGATAATCAGATCAGTTGTCATGTTGCCTCGTCTCTTTTCACATACAAAACCAGAAGTACTAAAATATCTCTCTATAAAAGCTGCTGATGATGGAATATTTAGTAAGATGACAAATAGCTTTCGTAACATTGGCATTTTAGAACTTTTGAACCAAAAACCATAAGAAGGATACACGGATACAGCAAGTCCTTTCTCTTCAATTTGCTTAAAAAAGTAAAGTTTTTCTTTTTCGATTTCAAGTAAATAGAGTTGTAAATTAGGCTCCCGAGCTTCTGGGCAATAGTTATCATCTAGCATAAATCTGCTGAGCGAATCAGTTTGCTGATCATTTGAACTCAATCGTTCTTTCGCTTGCGTAAGCTCACATCCTGGTTGCGATTCTAAAACACTTTGATAAATGTTACTTGGCGTAATGAATTTCAGAACTTCGTGTAGCTTTTCTACTGCTCCTAAATAATTTTAGGTTGCAATACAAACTTTAATATAATAAATTGATATATAACAGTAGTTAAATTTTTAAATTAGGTTTTTAAGAACTAATTTTTAAACTAAGTTTTAAAACTTTTTCTTTGTCTTAATTAAATAATAAAACCTAATAACTAAATACCTTTAACAATAAATTGACAATCAGGTCTAAAGAACCACAATTTAAGCTTTGAGATATTCAACAGTGATGCTACTTGATAAATTACTGAGTTATGTTCGTACTCAAACTTTAATTTAAAAGAAGAAATTAACAAGTTCGCAAATTCTTTTCCATTTCCTTGTAACTCTATTCTACTCCATTTTGAAATCATAATAGTTAATGCATGCAAAACATCAGCAATCGATGAAAGATTTTTTTGTACAATTAAGTTGAACTGGTAAGCGGGAAGAAGGATTTGTAGGTATAGTTCAATCTTATCTAATTCGATTGGGCATCCTCTAACTTTTCGTTAATTGTGTTTGATAATTTTGCCATCGTTTCTGGTATCAAGTTTTCTCTAAAACTTTTTGCACAAGAAAGTGAAACTTTGACTATTTTCCTCAAAAAGGGATTATTAAATGCATTAATAGAGCAGTTTGATGTAATAAAGAACTTGATAGCGTTCAAAGTATCGGCATCTAGCACGTTTCGCTTTTTATTTTATTTATTTAGTGTATCGTATGAGTCAAACCACTTACCCAAAATGTCATGATGTTTTCTTTGTAAATGCTTCTTAATGTTGGATGTTCGACCAATACGAGCTATAAACTTTTGATTACACAATATGCAGAAAAACTAAACATCATTTTGTGATTTATTTATTTGAGTATCAGATGTAGTGAAATGAAGATATGAAATATACTCCTAAAATATTTAAAAATCATGCGCTACATTGTTCTTAATAACATTTTAAATCTAAGAAAAAGTAATTTAATTACCCGTTCAGTTAAATTTACAATAAACTTCTTTTTGGGAAAAATGTTTCTTTGACCAAATTCTTGCATTTTCTTTATCAAATTACACGAGTCTTCAGATAATTTTGCCAAAAGACTAAAACCCTGAAACCTTAATCTCGGGTCTTGCTGAATAGAAGGAATAGAAATATTGGAAACTGAAGTATTATTTGAAGACTCTCCCGATAATGATGTCAACGCAGCACTTGTTGTCTATAAAGTAGATTTCGTCGTTTTTGTAGGATTTACAGATCTTGTTCTTTTTGAAATTGCTTCTCCAGATTTAGATACAGACGAACTTTGAGATAAATAAGGTTGGAATTGCAACTGTTGTGATTGCAATATTTCTTCTTCATGTCGCTTTTTTGAACTAGATTTTATGATATCCTCATGATAGATTTTACTCTTGCGAGATTGATGTGTCATATTAAATTAGATATTTATGAAACGATTTAGTAAAACTTGGTTTTGTTTCCTAAACTAATTTTTTTTATACTTTTATGTATAAGCTGCATACCATAAGGAAATGCCTATAGGAACTTTCTTATGCTATAAGAAAATGCCATTAGACATATCCCTTAAAACAAATTATTACGTGTTTTTAGGTCATTTTATAACAAATTTAAAAAATAATTATTAATTAAATTCGTTAAAAATGATATTTAATTTCTCATTATAATGGCTCCTTTTAAAATGAGTGTATTATGTTTTTAAATTGAGTGAATATAGTCAGATTTTAATAACAATTGTATTGAGCTTGCTAGTTAAAGGTATTAAGATATACTTTTTTCTAAAAATAGTTTTGGTTAAAATAATAGTACCGTATACAACTGAGTATTATTGTGTTCAACTTGTGAGCGGAAAACGAGTTTTCCTTTGTTTTAAGCAATTTTTAAAGTGTGCTCGTGCGCTGACCAATAACATAGTGTTTTTGTGGTTAATTGCCCAATGCTTGGAAAAGATCTACAAAACAAAAAAAAAATTATAATCTAAAAAAAAATTTTACAAATAGAATAACATAGTATTTAGTTAAAAGAGGAAAATGGCCTTTTATGCGTCAGGTAAAACTCCCTGTATATATCTAGTTTTATTATTTATGTTTTGTTTCAAAAGAAATAAACTTACCTAAAAGTTTTTAACACTAAATAATCACAGGACGTTTTGCCCTCCACATAAAAGGGCATTTTTCTTAATCCAAAACCAGCGAATTGCAAATAAACTAGTTTTATTGATTGAGTTTTGAAACTTTTAGACTTGGAATATTGTGGAATAAATTACCCACAAAGCAAATATTTCTTTATTATAATAACACAAATAATACAACTAGTTTTCTGTAACTTTTAGTGGAGCAAGATGTTCCTAAAGTCAAGTCCCTTATGCATTTGTGAGACCTAGGTAAATTAATAATGTTGACTTTATGGACATCTTGCCCCACCCTATCCTAAACTTGAAAAAAATAAGAAAGCAAAAAAAGAGAATAAAATCAATTGTTAAAAAAAAAATGAAATAAAAAAATTAAACTGTAAGATGCAACGAACGAAGGGGGAGAAGACGGAGTCAAAGTAAGTAACTTTAGTACATATCGTACATATATATGCTATATATACACGATCTTTCTTACTGTAAATTTTATGATACGGAACAGGAAATGGAAATATATATATATATATATATATATATATATATATATATATATATATATATATATATATATATATATATATATACATATATATATATATATATATATATATATATATATACAGTACTGTGCAAAAGAAAGTAGCACATAAGAAATTTTAAAAAAAATGCACATTTAAATAAATATAAGTAAATAATATTGAGTTTTTATTAAATTAAACTAAGATATTCTCTTAAAGAAAACTATATTTATTTATTTTAGTTAATGATTTCGTTAATAATATAATGTTTTTATTAATATTTATTAGATGGTTTCAACTTGTATCATTTTCCACTCACTTATGTTTGCTCATTTATTGCGGACAAGGATCAACACTACAAATTGATTACATCAATCACTGTACTATTTATTTATTTTGTTTAAATTTATTATTGTTAAATATTTTTTGATAAATAAGAATGTGGCGAAGAATTTTTAGTAACTGTTGAGTTCTCGCGTTAATTACAGATTTTTTCGTCTAAAAAAAATTTTTTTTTTTCAAAAGTTTTGTTTTATAATAAAATTACTTTTCAGTACTAATAAAATGCCAAAGATATCAATAAATGACAGAAATCGCATCATTGTTTTACATGAAGAGGGCTATAGTCAAGTTAAAATAGCCAAACGTGTGAATTGTTCACGAGCCTCAGTTCAAAAAATAGTTAAAAAATATAATGAAACTGGTGATGTAGTGGATAAAAAGTGGTCTGGTCGACCCAAGAAGTTAAGCCTGTGTGATGAACAGTTTTTAAAAATAACAGCGCTACGAAATCGCAAGAAAGTAAGCGCAGAACTCGTTCAAGATCTTAAAAGAGCTAGGGAAACTTTAGTACATGCATCTACTGTGCGACAATCTCTAATAAAACCATTACTACGCAAAGGTAATAAAGAAAAAAGATTAAAGTTCGCCAGAGAGCACAAAGAGTGGCAGAAAAATCAATGGGACAAGGTATTGTTTACAGACAAATCTAAATTTCAAATATTTTGGACGAATAAACGTCAGTATGTTAGGCGAAGAAAGGGAGAGGCATTGAAAGAGCCATGTCTAGCATCAGCTATCAAACATGGTGGGGGGAATACTCAAGTTTGGGGGTGTATTTCAATAAAAGGGGTAGGGGAAATTGTTAGAACAACAGAAAAGCTTACAGGTGAAAAATATAAAGGCACAGTATGATAAAATAATCCCCGATCAGTTGTAGTCCAGAAGGCACAGTATGATTATGTAAATATTTTACATAATCATACTGTGCCTTCTGGACGATAATATATATATATATATATATATATATATATATATATATATATATATATATATATATATATATATATATATATATATATATATATATATATATATATGTTGTCCAATCCCTCAAAACTAACTCAAAGTTTCAGTTTTTTTCTATTTTTAAATAGAAAAAACTGAAACAGAATATAACGGGGCCTCACGCAGCTAAAATTTCAAAATTTTAGCTGCGTTCGGCCCCCTTATATTCTGTTTCAGCACCCCCACTCCTTCCAAACTTTCTTCATCTTTCTAGGTCACACTATGTATATATATATATATATATATATATATATACACAGATATATATGTAAAAACTATTGAAGAATCATTTAACAACATTATTTAAATAATAAATAATGATATTTTTTTGTATAACAATTTAATGATTGCTTTCGAGTCTATTCCGTAAGCGCACATTCCGAAACGCTCCTTCCGTAAGGAACTGTTTCGAAAGTATTCATTCGAAATGCTTTGTTTCGCAAGTTTCTTTTCGTAAAGAGTTATTACGGAATAATAATTATTTATTTTTTTCGTATAACGCATTACGGAAGGTAAATTTGCGCAAGAACAACTTTCGCAATAGCAACTTGAAATACGGAAGAAAAAAATGCGAAATTTTCATAAGTTTTTGTTTGCGGCGAACAACCCCAGCGTAAACGCAGTTATTTGCGTAAATTGCGTTTACGTTTACGTAAGTAAACGCAATAAATTGCGTCAAATGCGTTTGAGTTTGCGTGTGAGTTTTTATTTTGGAACAGAAATGATAAACGGCAAAAATCTTCTCGCCTCCACGTTTCTTCCGCAGCTATTGGCGGCCGCTTCCCAAAACTTTTTTTGCCTGTAGAATGTTCTGGCTTCCACCCCCAGATGTTTCCGCTTCCCGTTTGGCGGCGGCAACCAGAAGTTTTATTTGGAGGCAGAATGTTTTGGAGGCCACCGCCAATCGGGAGGCGAAAGCCATTGACGGTCGCTGTTAGAAGATGTTTTGGAGGCAAGATGATTTGGAGGCCGTCTCCAGTGGCTTCTGCCTTCCAATTGGCTGCGGCCGCCAGAACTTTTTTGTAGAGGCAGAATGTTTTGGAGGCTGCCGCCAATCGGGAGGCAAAAACCAATGACGGCCGATATCATAAGTTATTTTGGAGGCAAGATGGTTTAGAGGCCGCCTCCAGTGGCTCTTGCCTTCAAACAGGCTGCTGCCGCCAGAACTTTTTTATAGAGGCAGAATGTTTTGGAGGCCGTCGCCAATCGGGAGGCGAAAGCTTTTGACGGTCATTGTCAAAAAATATTTAGGAGGCAAGTTGATCTGGAGGCTGCCCCTAGTAGTTTCTGCCTCTCAGTTGGCTGCAGCCGCTAAACTGGAGGCGAAATTTTTGCCTTCCGCCGCCTGAAGTTAAAGACAAAGGGGCAAAACTTTCATTAAAAAAAATTAAACCTTTAAATTGCTTGTTTATTTAAAAAAGTTTGTTTTTAAATTAACAAGCAATTTAAAGATTAATTGGATTCAAATATTGAAAAATTGACATCAAAATTGCGTTTTATATGAAATTTATTGCCAAACTGACTATTTAAAAAAATTATGATTTTGTCAGAGTGGTTTTTTTTTTACAGCTATCAACAAAATTTGAAGTTTTTTTTTATTTTAAGTTTTATTCAAAACAAAAGTTGGAATTTTATGTCCATGCCATAGGCTAAAAAATCTTTTCCACGAATATTAATAGAAAATAAATTGTCAATTTTTGATGGGATCAAAGTTTGAACTTTTGAACAAGTCGCTTATCAGTTGAATTAAAACTGTCACTTTTCAACCATAACAATTAATTCCTAATTTTACTCATTAGATATTGTTAAAAATTTTGAAAATGGAAAATGCGCATTCGTCGAAGAATCAAATTTTATACTTAGGAGATTTTTTTTACTTGCTGAAATTTCCAGTTTGCTATAAAATTTTTACTACTACGTAATTTTCAACTCCCCCAGTAAAAATCTCATAAAGCTTTTAGGGTCATCCTTAGGTATTTATCCCGTAGTTAGAATATTTTGCGGCAAACATGTATTTTGTGGCTAACGTGCATTTAGCGGCAACAAGTATTTTGCGGCAACGTGTATTTTGCGACCGCGTTTATTTTGTCATTACTTTTAAATCGCTTTAAAGATTGTGGTTTCTTGAAAAGCAATAAAGATACGATTCCATTTCGTACGAATAATATTAAAATTTTCTCTTTTAGATTTTTAAATGCATTGTATTATTAAAAATTAAAAGCCGCCTACTGAATTAGTTGATGTTTGTAAATTTTTAAAAGACAAAATAATCCAAATACAGCTATTAGTAAATGGTGTTGATAAATCGAATTTTCGAAGAAAAACAAAGCTACTCATAATTAATAATAATGAGATGAATCATCTAGGTAAATCTGGCGATAAGGTAAACAGTTTATATATTTATAGTTGTTTATACTACTTATATTCATTTAATGTTACCAATTGTGTGATACTAGCATAATTTGTCCTGCACTTTTGTTGTGTGGTGCAGTTTTTAACTTTAAAGAATTCGAAATTTTTGAAAATAACATATTACTTTTGGCAATCGAGTCAAATCAATCATAACTTGCTTTATGTTAACTTTCTGAACTGAAATGATTTGTAACATGTTTTCACTTGAAGGTTCTTTTTTTTAGCTTATGGAAAGTTCTTACATTCTGAAACAAAAGTGGCAATGTAATTTGCCATTCTTTACCAAAAAGTTTTTGAATATTTTCTGTGGTTGAATTGATGCCTATGCGGCCAGATAATGCATTTGCCTCATTGGAAATATCAAAAGCATCATTCAAAAACCTAATTATGTGGTGTTGCTCTTCTTTACACCAAATAACTTTTCTCCGAACAAAAATTTAAAAAACGCTTCTTTAAAAATTTTGAATTTTTTAAGTTGAAAACTGCACCATACAAAATAGTACATCCAAATTAAGCTAGTATCGCACCTCTATAAAAGTATCATACAATTGGAAACTCAATGCAATTATTTTAAACAACTATAAATATATAAACTGTTTACCTTATCGCTTTCTTACTAATTACTTATCCTATAGATTTCCCCTCACGATGCAACGTTTAAAAGTATTGACAAAATACGTGGTCGCAAAATAAATTTGTACATAAAAATACAATAAAAATTTAGTATGAGATTTTTACTAAGTAAAAAAAACGTGGGAGTAAAAATCTCGTACTTTACCGGTATGATAAAGTTTTTTTTAAAAAGCATCTCTAGACGATGAAATTTTCATTGTTCGAATTTCTTATTCATTAAGATTCGAGTAATAAGCAATAGTTTTTTTTTATTATTTTTTTTTAGTTAACCTTTTTTTTTTGAGATATTGATTAAGATGATTTAAGCTTTATGTAGAGAAAAATGCAAAATACACAAGTGAAAGAATATTTTTTGACTGAAAATAACAGATGGAAATGCAAAGTGTGCGCAGAACAAAAGCCAGCAATTCTTGTCGGAAATGTTTCATCTCAAAAACCATTTGCATTCAAAACACAAGGATATTGCTATAGAACTAGGAATTTCGGAAAGGAGGAGAGTTCGAAATAACAATCATTATGAGGGTAACGGTGATGAAAATGCTATTTTCGTTTCGCGTAAAAAAGTTAAATTTGACTTCGATATAAACGATACAGTAAGAGACTTCATAAAATCGATTCTGATGAGAAATTTGCCTATGACAGTCGCTGATGACATGGGGAAGAATGAGATGATTAGAAAGGCTTTTCAAGCTTTTGGTGTGAGATGGAATCGTCAAAAAGCAAAAGATTTTATTCTTAAAGCTGCTGACAAAATTTATGAAATTATTGCAAAGGATATAGAAAATGTATATCCATCACTAATGTTTGACTCAGCGTCTCGTTTCAATACAAATGTTTTTTCTGCAAGTATTCGGTATACAAAAGATGGAAAATTGCACGATCGAACTTTGGGAATTCTCACTCAGCACGGACGGAAATTTGGAGCGGTTTTAGCTGATCAGCTAATTACTCTGATTGCGAAAGTAGGGAAAGGGGCAGATGATATTTACTCAACTTGTTCGGATCAAGGTAAAAACATGATCAAAGCTTCTAATGCTATCAGAGAAATGCAAAATCAAATGATCGTTTGTAATGAATTTGTTGAGGAAGCACAACAGTTTGATTTTGAAGATTTCGATCTGCTTGACCGAGTCAATTTTGAAGAAGAACTTGTAGAAAATTCTGAAGATACAGACGATGGGATCGAAAGGCTATCACATACTCAAGAACAAGAGAGAAAAATAAATGTGTTAGAAAACAATATTGGTGCAACCTGTACCAAAATGTTTTGTGGAGCGCATGTTTGCCAATTAGCTGCAAAAGACGTAACAGAGCCGTTTGATGCCACTCTTGCTGAAATAAGAAAATCTATAAGAAATACAAAAGCGCCTAAATATGATGCAATTTTTGCTGATCTCAAGAGGCCACGCAAAGATATTGCTCCGAGATGGAGTAGTACTTACATCATGGTATCAGACATGTTTGAAAAACTCGCGATATATGAACAAATCGGGACTAATCGAAATAACCGCGAACTAAGACTAAATGATGAAACCTGGAAATTTATTGAGGAATATGCAAGAACATTCGAGCCGATATTTTATGCAATGAAGGATTTTCAAAGATCAGACTTTACCATGTCGGACTTCTTTTTACGATGGATGAGAATGGTGATGAATTTAGAAAAGATTGCCGATGGACAAAATAATTTAACATCTAAACTTCTAGAAGCTTTAAATTTACGTTCACAAAGGTTTTTTGAATGTGATACTTTCATCGCTGCTCTCTTACTGGATCCTCGTTTTGCATGGAATAGTGCTAGTCATGAAGTTTTCAACAATTTATTGAGAAGCCGTGGAGTAGATCTACTCAAGATTCATCACTTTGTAAACTCACAAAGACAACTTGCTGGAATTGCTCGACAGCCTGAAAATTTACGAGATGAAGATGAAAAACGTTTGACTCAACTTTTAGGTAGAGATTTTACTATCATTCAGTATATGATATTTAACCAGTATTTGATATCAAACGGTTCATTAAATAAATTTTATTCATTTACATTAAAAAAATCAAGAGTTTCCACACTGTGTACCAATAAAAGTTCAATACAACTCAATAACTTGATATTAATGATTTTCATCATCATAGAGTATTATTCGTTTCTTCACAAATCAAACGAATATAGTTTAACCTTTTTTTGATTTAAGGTCAAAAAGTCAAATTTTAAAGAAAAGTTTTTATCTTTTAAGTGTTTGAAAAACTTTGAAACTTTTAATGATTCGAAAATCAGTTCGATTAGACTATACTTTTTGTTTGATAAAACAAATAATTAATATCTCTTCTTTCAGGAGGAGGTCAACGTCAAAGCATAGATATTATACAAAACACAAGAATTCACCAGCAAATAACAAATATTGTATATAGTGAGCCACGTATTGGTGTGAATGAAAATTTTAATATTCTTGAATATTGGCATTTAAAACGTGATGATCCTAACTGGAAGGAACTTTACAATATTTCTCAAGTTGTTTTTGGTACTGCATTTTCTCAGGTCAAAGTTGAACGAGATTTTAGTAGCTTTGCAATGGTCTACACCCATTTGAGAACTCGGCTTTCGGATGAAACATTAAACGCGATTTTAGTAGTTAGACAAAATTTGGATTTGCTTGACAAAGTCAAATTCACTTTATTACGTTAATCATATATAAAAAAAGATTCTATTTAACGTTAGTTGTTTTAAAATGGAATATAAAACACAACCCAAACTTTAATTCTCATCTTTGAAGAATCAGTAAAATTGACTTGTTTCGATGATTAAATCAATTTTTAAGTTTAGTTAATAAAAAAAAAAAAAAAAAAAAAAAAAAATTACGAATGAAAAATGGTTGTGAAATATTTTAAAATTTAAAAAAATTATCATACCAAAATATTTTATTCGATAGCTTTTAAAAAAAACCAATCTCTGACAAAGTCATAATTTTGTTAAAATACTCAAAATTTGGCAAATAATAAATATTAATATTACAAAACGAATTTCATATTTTGGGGAGGCGGACGCCATAGGCTGCGAAAGAAAAGTGTAGTCGAGAATTTCTCCGTCTTTTATAAACTCTGCTGATAGCTAAATAACTATATTCAACATTGCTAACTAAATAACTATATTCAACATTGCTAACTGAAACGTTCGGCTTTTCTAAATGTGTTTCTTATTCACATGGTTTTACAAGCAAGGTCTGCAAGCAAATTTGAGCTGAAAATTTTTTACTTTTTTAGCCTTTAAGGAGAATTGGCGTTATTCTTTGTTTAATTTAATTTGTTTAAATATAGTAGTTCTAATAAGTAAATGTTTGTTTGTTCTTGGTTTTTTATTTATCTGTTTTCAGATTCTTATAAACTAGGCAACTCAGCTAAGCAAGTTTTGTTTAATTTTTTAGTGCAATGGGAAAGAGCTGAAAGTTATTTTTTAGAGCAATTGAAAATAATTGAAGTGTTTTTTAGTTACTTCAAACAGTATAACTGGTACTGATTTGAGTAGGTTTACTGTTTTGTTTTATTTTATATTGGATTTATTTTATATTTGATGTATTTTATATTAGATATATATATTTTATGTATTTAACATGGAAAACTGACTGTAATCTGTTGACATGAATGTTTATAAACATAAATCTGCCTATATTTCAGTATATTTTACATTTCTCTGTATCTATATAAATATTCTTTCTTAGAAAAAAATAACAGTATAGAAAAAATTAAAAAATTCCTTTTAAAAGAAGTTGAAAAAAAACAATGATATTTTTCCATTGTGCATTGCAGTCAAGATTCTTTGTTAAATTAAAAATAATTGATGTAAATATAGTCTTTGATTAGAAAAGATCACAATTTGTAAGATTCTTTTACGTTCATTTATTCAGTTGTATGTTTAATGATAATAGTGAAATTGAAATAGATAGTATTAGGCTCAACGAAGTTATTAATGTAAATGCTAATAGGCAACTTGAAAATAGTTGTCAAATGAAAAAAATAGATCTAGGCAGGATGAAATTAATCGTTGTTGAAATGTAAGAAATGCTGCTTCGGTGAGCAGAAAACTTACTCGACAGAATTCAGTGTCAAGCAGTGTTAATATCTGTGAATTTGATTTTAATTTAGACACTTTAGAACAAAGCAAAGTATGAGTTTAACTATTTATAGTAACAGTTAACACTTTTAAATTTAAATAATTTAAATTTTTTTATAATTTCTATCATAATTATGTTCTTTTTTTCATTTTTTTTTTTTTTTTGTTTGTTTTCCCTTTGTCATCTCTTGATTAGTTAGCTTACTGTTGAAACATGGTTTTAATTTTGTAAATTTAGTATAATGTGATATTTACTCTATTAATCATTAATCAACAGTTACAGAGAAGCTGGAGCTTAATTAAGAAATGCTGGAAATTTAACTATAATTGTCCCTTGATTTTTCAAACATTGTAATAAATAAAATTTTTTTAGTCCAAGTATTTAAGTTAATAAAATATCTTATTAAGTTGTGGTGTTATTTGGATTGTGTTCTGTAGCCTTTTTATAATCTATTTTAATTATTTTGTAGACACAAAATATATATTTTCTGTTATTATTATTATCTTAATTCTACTAACAATAAAATGCAAATAGTACTTTTGTAGTTAAAAATTGTAATTTTTTTTCATTTCTTTTTTTAGGTACTTGCAGGCTTTACTTTCAGTTTCTGGTACCTGTGTTGTGACAGATTTTAAAAAGAACTCAACTGATGTTAATGCAGTCTTTATGTCGTTAACTATAAGCAATGACGTTGCTGATAGGGAGTCAAAGTTAAAATATTTATAGATAAATTTGTATTTATTTTCTTAGATAATATATCAAGTTATTAATGTGTTTTTATTGTTATTAATGATTTAATAACTCATAACCCGTATTACGGGTTGTTTACTGCTAGTCATTATCATTATGTTATGAATTCATATCAGTTAATAAAATTGTATTGAATATTCTCTGGTTATCGTGTTTTATACGTGTTTAAATGCGAGTTTGGTACTCAGTAGGCGTCGTATTGTATACTTGTCTTTATATGCATCTGATGTTTTTAATGCGCGTTCGACACGATAAAATGGCTAACATATATTCGTAAATAACGCGTATTCTGGAAAGTTTTAAATGCGCATGTAATACCAGGAAAATATCGTATTGAATATTCTCTGGTTATCGTGTTTTATACGTGTTTGCGAGAGTTTAAAATGCGAGTTCGATACTCAGTAGACATCGTATTGTATACCTGTCTTTATACGCATCTAATGCGTGTTTCTAATGCGTGTTCGACACGATAAAATGGCTAACATACCACAACGATACGTAATTAAGCGAGTTTCTAATGCGCATTTACAACTAAATTTGCCGACTGGGCAGAGTTTTCTTCTTTTTTATTTCCAAGAGAGTTTTTTACGACAGCCTCAAACGAAAACCAAGCTGTTTTTTCCCTTGCTATCGATTGTTTTAACAAATTCTTTATCACTTTTAAAAATCCAGAGTTTATGAGCAATCAAAAACTCCTGCTACTTTTCCTTTATTGACAAACATGGCAACATCCTTTTTTTTCATGTCTTCTGGCGAAGGGAGACTAAAATACCAACTTCAGTATGGCTTTCGCCGCTAGTTGGGAGGCAGAAGCCACTGGAGGCGGTCTCTAAACCAACTAGCCTCCGAATTATCTTCTGACGGCGGCCGCCAGTGGCTTCCGCCTCCCTATTGGTGGTGGCCTCCAAAACATTTTGCCTCCAAAAATAAGTTCTGGCTGCTGCTGCCAATTGGGAGGCAGAAGCCACTGATGGCGGTCTCTAAACCAACTAGCCTCCGAATTATCTTCTGACGGCGGCCGCCAGTGGCTTCCGCCTCCCGATTGGCGATGGCCTCAAAAACATTCTGCCTCCAAAAATAAGTTCTGGCTGCTGCTGCAAATTGGGAGGCAGAAGCCACTGGAGGCGGTCTCTAAAACAACTTGCTTCCGAATTTTCTTCTGACGGCGGCCGCCAGTGGCTTCCGCCTCCAAAAAAAGTCGGCCTTTCGGCAGAAAGTTACTTTGCCGCCAGGAGGCGTTATCAACTCTGTTTTGGAACGCAAACGCAAAACGCAGTTTTTTTTGCATTCCAATGTATAGTTATGCACCACAACAATATTTCTTTGTACTCTGGATGATCATTGTTTCACTTATACCTTGACCAATATCGATAAAAATCCTGATGAGCCTGTTCAACAGCCCAAGTAGCAGCGCTTGTATGGGCCAGTGCCGGCTATGCCAGTTCTGGCGGTCCATTTACGGGACATTAAAGTTCCATGAATGACATGCCGGAGCCAATATGAACCATTGTTGTACCGTGAAAGATTCACCAGAGCTGGTTTGCCACATAGCAATTGTCATGTGGTCCTTTTGCGGCATCCCAGTCCTGAATATTCAATAATGGGCCAATATGTATACACAGATGGCACGCCAGAGCCGGTTAGCTGCTCAAAACATAGCTGAATAGCATATACGGCAAATTTTTTGAAGCCTATTTTGGACTCTCAAGATGGCGACGGAATAAACGAACGCCTATATGAAAATTACAAAACTAATTGTAATGAAGTTTTATATCTTAACTTCAAATATTGATAAATATATAAGTTTCAAATAAAAATCTGTTCTTTTATTTAACATAACATTTTTTTCTCTAATATATTTACATAAAAATATTATATTATATATATATATATATATATATATATATATATATATATATATGTGTGTGTGTGTGTATTTATATATAGCAAAACATATTCTTACAATAGTTTGTTGTATGTTACCTTTTCTATTTTTTGTTTTTTAGAATAAATATGATAAAACAAAGTACAAGTTCTCAGCAAGACAAAGTATAGGTACGCGGAAATCGTGATTTACGAAACCGATTTTTATGCTAAAATTTTGGTTCTCGTTTTTTTAACTACTTTTTAGGTAGCGTGAAGCAGACGTAGTTTTGTGAAGTTTTTTTTTTAGAAACATATATACACATAGACACTTTTGGAAAGAAGAAAAATTAATCTTTTTTTATTTAAAATTTTTATGTATGGTTACTAAACTTTTTATGTACTGAATATTAGGTTAATGTTCTCTCTTGAATTTATGGTCCAAGAAATGTAGAGTCCGCTTTTTTATTGTTAAAAAAGTTTCATGCATTTTCTACGCACATGTCAAATTTCAAGAAAAAATAATTATAAGCAATTGGTTTAATTAGTGTTATACCAAGTATACCACTTTTTTCAGGTTGCCCTAGGCAAGCGGTTTTTTGAGGTGGTTCTTTTTAGAAACATATAAACCTTGACAACTTTTGAAAAAAAGAAAGGTTAGGCTTGTTTTTTATCTAACTATTGTGTATCGCTACCATACTTTTTATGGAATATCTTGCTGAGAATTTTGCATGAAAATTTGGTCGATGTTGTCACATGGATTTAAAGTCGAAGAAATCTAGAGTCCGCTTTTTTTATTATTAAAATAGTTTGCTTTATGCACTTTCTATGAATGTCAAATTTCAACGAAAAATAATTATAAGCAGTTACTCTAATTAGTGTTGAACTTTAGATACCTAATTTCGGTTTTTCTGTTAAGGTAAGCGAAATCCGGGTGGGGCCGAAATCCGGATAAGGGGGCGATTCAAATGAAAGTCTTATTTTGAATTATTTTGATTTACATTGTTAAATTTCATTTAACATGGACAATAGTAATAAAAATCTTCTGGCTACACCAACAGATAATAAGTTAAATTTTTTTTATTTAAATTCAAAAATAAAGATTAATGTACAACCTTAGTTGCTTTTTATGTAACATAAAAAAAGAATAATGCTTCAGATTAAAACTGTTGGCAATAGGAATAGTTTTAATATTTTAAAACATTAACATTTAATAGTTTAAAAACACTAAGAAGTTTTTTGTTAAGATTAAACTAATGAAGTATGTAATATACTTATTTATATGTGTTCAATGATAATCATTGTTATTGTCTTTTATCATATTTGGATTATATACTTCTTTATCTGTGGATTAAGGGGCAACTACCCTCAAATTTCAAAACTACACATATAAAGTAACTTTCTCTTTAGTCACATAGGAAATATTATACTGACATTAAAAATACCAAAAATAAAATAAAATGGTAGCTCGTTGCTATGGTAGCCAAAAAAACAGCTGAAAATACCACAAAAACTGTGTTTACGCCGTAAAGAAAATAAAGACTTGTAATAAAGGAGTGTCAATGAAGTTTTGCAGAACTGTTCTAAATATCTAAATTTGTGATATGAACGAAGCAGATTTTTGAATAAATTTTTTTTTTCCATAAAAGGCTACAGACAAATTAGGTTTTTCAAAAAAAGGTCAAAATGCAAAGAAAAAAACTTAATAACTCAAAATCTTAAGTCATATAAGAAATTCTACTCCGATCATATCATAAATATTGGCAAAATGAACAATTCCTGAAAAATTCATCATGATAGCATGTATACTTTTCAAGATTTTTTTACCGGCGTGTTTAAAAAGCAAAATCTCAGAAAACGCAAAACAAAAAATAAAATCATAAATTATTGTTCATTTCATAAATTTACCTTTTAAAAACTTACTTTTTAAAAGAATATTTTAAAAACTACCAGATTCATAATATTCCCTGGACTTTTCCATTGAATTTTGGTAATCATTCTTTGAAAATCGTTGACAACGTAACAACTTTCGTTTAATCTTAAAACTTTCACTCGATTTAAATGATGATAGATTTATTCGTTTTTTGTTTATGAGTCTGCAACCAGCTAAAGTAAAATGTCCTGGTTTCATATTTAGTTTTTCATAAATCAAAATAACAGACTTCATACCAATGTTATAATTTGCAACAGCATCATGCACTCCGAACTCTAAACTGGCTAAACCAACATAATTACTTTTTGGTAATCTTTTCCATATTAAATTATTAAAACTCTCATTGCAATTCTGGGTTTTTCCATGCAGACACTTTACTAATTCAGAATCTTTACTTAAATCAGCATATATTGGCTTGATTTTGTGAATAATATCAACAGGAATTCCTGGTCCAGGTTTGTATACGGAAGAAGACTTAGCTTTATCAATGTTGAATTTGCACCAACTGTCGCCTCCAGTTGGGCAGTAAATGTGATAGTTATATTCCTTAGAAGAAGCTACATGGAAAAGGCTAGCTAATACTGCTTTTTTCATTTTATTTAAATCATTTATATTGCTCCGGATAGCTACACCAAAAAAATTTTGCAAGCGATCAATAACTGCATTGGTTAGTCGACCATGACCACCTAGACCCTTAACACTTTTTTTTAACTTGCGTAAGCGAGTACCAATTCGTTTTTGGTAATGTCCTACACACTCCAACTTTTTTACCTCCATGTTTGGGTATATATCTTTGATAGAAAGGTGGGATTTACTATCCCCATCACCAAGAAATTCGGTATATCTTAACTTGTGCTTTTCAATGGAACGTTTAAAAACTCTCACTGCACCAACAGATTCCATACCACCAGCTGTACCTTGATAATTGTACAAGCAAATATGTTTGTTTTTCCAATTAGCATATGCATCAGGATTTGATTTTCTTAATTTTTCCTTCATACAGCATGCTTTACATGACTTATTCATAGGTTCAACATCGATTACTTTTCCACTATCTATTAAAATTGCGGTAAAAACACCATTCATTGACTGATATCCTCTTTTCTGCCACGATCCATCGCATGATACACCAACATCAACAATATCCTCACCAGTTGCATTTCCTTTTATTTCAGTTGCAGCATCTGACATTGTCTCGTTTGCAACACTTTTCACAACGTTTTTTATTTTTGTTGTTATTTTTGTATAGTTTTTGGGTGTCATGGGTTTAGGCATATTCATGAGCTGAGTAAATTTTTTAATTCCAGTATGACCATGTCCTAATACTCTCATTGCATAAATTGTTCTGTAGTTAATATCAAACCCTTTATCACAATTATCTGATGTGTAAAATTCATGTTTATAATCACAAGATGGTGTAGTACACTTCAAATAAAGAAACGATGCTAGACCTTTCTTTTTTTCATGGTGATCACCTAGGTACAGTGCACAGTTTTCACATTGAGGACACATTAACAATGAAAGAACTTTAGATAAAATTTCAGTGTCTATAATTCTGTAACCACTAATTTTTTTAATGTTTTTACTTGGTACATTTGTAATGAATTTAACTTTCTTAGCAGATGCGCCTAAAATATTACTGTGATTTAACTCACATCCACTTACATTACATGCATTTTTATTTTTCTGCACATTAAATACTCTTCTTTTTTTGTGGTATTTTGTTCTCTGCTTTACTCTATCACTCATTTTTATGTGTTTCTGCTGTTGGATAAATTAGCTTTAATAACTTGATAAAATCGTAATTGTAAATAGCCTATGTTTGAATATAATAAGGAACAGAATATTATTTAGCAAAGATGATTTAAATCAAAACATATATTTGAAACAGTTCTCCAGGATAAGTTCACCAACAAAATATTCACCCCCATAGCAACGCGTTGCTATGCAAATATTTTTCACTTGAGTTCACAAAAACATAAATTAAACAAAAACTTATTAAGAAATCTATAATTTTTTTTGCAGATTCAAAATCTACATAAAATTTTGGTCAACAATTATTAGAGAAAAAAAAATCCAATTTTTGAAAAATTTTGAGGGTAGTTGCCCCTTAATGTTTAAATTATTATACAAGCATGTCTAATATTTCTTTCTTATTTAGATCCTACCCAGCTTTTTGTAGATTTTTTAAGATTTCGTAAGTATAAGTCACATAAACATTGGGTTTATTAATTAAAAAAGCATTTGCATAATCACAAAGAGAAAATAGTTGAAAATATGTAAATTTTAATAAAACATTTATAATATCTTCCTATATATAGAAACACTTAAAAAACTTAAGTTAATGTTTTTTACTTATTGTATACTATCTTTATCTGTCTTTGTTGTTTAGAGTTAAAAAGGTAAACAAGAGATTACAAGACAGAATTTCCACTCTTACTGGGAAAAAGATGAGACAGATATGGAAGCTGTTCAATAAAAGATGAAAAAAGTACAGCTTGCTGCTAATGTTATAGCAGGTGAATTAATATTTTCTTAAATGGAATGTAAATATTATTGATATGCTATTTTATTTTTAATTTTGATAATTTCAAGTATACTGATAAGTAAAATAATAGATAATAATCGTGACATAATAATAATAATAATAATCAATAAAAATTAATAGTGAAAACATAATAATTTTAAAACAAGATATTCATCAAAAGTTAAAACATATCAGCAATAACAGAAAATTAATAAAACAAAGTAAAAAAATTATATATAAATATATATAAGTATGTATATATATATATATATATATATATATATATATATATATATATATATATATATATATATATATTGAACATATATAAAATATATTAAATATTATATATAATATAAGATAATTTATATAGTATATGATAATTTATATTATATAAGGTATTTTTATTTTTTATAGATTTAAAGATTACAGACAGAGTACCGCAAGCTTTTTAGCTTGCAAATATGGTACAGCAAGTTGGGTAGCTTGCAAAATATTTTTGATAGACGGCTCTGGTTTACCTTCACATGGTGTCTATTGTTAAAAATGATGCATTTAGTTTCATTATTGGAATTTTAAATAATATTATTTACTAAAAGCCAAGACACAAATTTATTATATTTTGTATTTTAAAAATTTTTAAAATATAGTTTTTAAAATTAATTTTATCTTTGGCTTATTTTTAGGGTGGATACTCCAACTTGCATCTTGTAATGTGGTAAGATTTGTAAAGTTATGTCTCTCTTTTTAAATAAACACAATTTAAAAACATTTTCAAGCTTGGATAAGAAAGGGGGGGGGGGTTCGTTGGGCGTGGTACATGCCCCTTTTTTAACTAACACAGTAAAATAATCTTGAATACTTGTTTCTCTTTTTCCATAAACTCTATTTAAAACCTTTATTAAAATATATTTAAAAAATTTTTTTTAGGTTGGATTAGACTGGGCGGGGGAGGGGAAGGGTTGTTAAGCTTGGCACATGTCCCGCCCTTAATGTCAATTTATACACCACTTGCATGTGCTGTAAAGTAAGAAAATATAATTTAAATTTTTTAACACAAAGTATAATCAGTGTTTTTTAGGTTTAAGTATGTATAAGAATGTTACATTTCACTACGAGGGTGTTAAAACATAACAAAGACATCCACACTTTAACCTAAAGAGGACCACTAATTTTTGGAAATGGAATGGAACCAAATTAGATTAACTTTTTGTTTATAAAGATAACATATTTTATCAGAAAAACACTCTTTTGCGTGAAAAACTTGTATTTTTTTAAGGTTACTATGGTGTTCCAGTACCCCCTCTGGCCATCTGGACACCCCTTTTATCTGTAAAGTTATGTGAACTTGTAGCCTACTCCTATGTCTATCTTTTGATACCAAGGTATAGGCATTTGGATAAGATTTGAGAAAGTTATAACAATTTCAGTGAAAAAAAAAAAAATTTGGAAGCAATTTCTTCAATAAATCCATATATCGGAACCTTGCTACTAAAAACTGTTCGTTTTTAATAATTTTTTCACCTTTAAATTACTGTATTGAAGGGCTTTCAAATGATATATAACATTTTAGTATATCCTCAATCTAAAACAATTAGTCCACGTACCTACTAAGTATAATTTTTATTTTTAGTTTGTTTAAATTTATTTTGTTAAATAGCAGTGAAGAAAAAATCTAAGTTTTAAATTTAGATCAAAGAAACCTAGTTATTATATAGATCTAAAATGATAATAGCTAACCAACATACAACTGTTGGGAGCTGCCTACATAGTAATTTATTATATGCTTTTGCAGAAATCTTTAACTTCAAATAATAGTAAGTATAACCATTCAGAGACAATTTTAGCCCTGTGACATGGTGCATTGTCTTGCTGAAAAATGAACGGAACGCTTTGCTCAAGTGCATCAATTGACGTTAACAAGTTGTCGTTTAAAATATCGACGCAATAAATAGAGTTGAGCCGACCATCAAATAATTTAAACATACCGAGACCATGGTATGTCGTGCAGCACCATATTCCAACCGACCCGCTACCTTGCTTTGTTCTTTGAACGATACAATCGAGATTATATTTTTCTGAAGGCTGCCTGCGAATCATAATTCGGTTTTTTCGGTTATCAACCTCGATATTCATCTCATCACTGAACTTTACTATCCTCCATATATGTTTAGACCATTCTTTGACGCTTTAGCAAAATTCTTTTCCCTTTTTTATTTGTTGTTGGTAAGTTGCAGCTTTTTTCCATAACATATTGTTAGCTAATAGTTTCTTATGCACAAGTGATGCTAATGCTTGATGTCCATTTGAAAGCTTCCATTCCCTTCTTAATTCATGTGACGGCATGGTTCGATTTTTCTTTGCCAACCTGATTAAAAGGCGATCATCATTGGCTGTCGTCAAACGCGGTCTTCCAGAACGATGGCGATCAACGTAATATTTTGTCTCTTTGAATCTTTTGATGAGTGTTAGCACCGAACTATGCGATCGCTTTATTATTTTTCCAATTTCACGAGCGGATTTACCTTTCAGGTGGAAATACACCACTTTTACACGATCTTCATAGGTACTAGCTTATCTGCTCATTTTTTCAAAAGAAAATTTTTGTTGGAAATTAAATACATTTTTTAAAAACTTTTATTGGTTTTTTGGTAATGACTCAGGTCATTAATAGAAAATTTAAACAAAAAAGGTAAAAATTAATTAAAAAAGAAGTTTTCGCCGCATTTAGCACAAAAAATTCTTTGTGGTTCTTAACTTTTTCACACAAAAAATATTAAAAAAAATTAACACATAATATTTAATCCTTATTTTTATAGGTTCTATTAATTAATTTTTAAAAAAAAAAAAATCTTCTTTTTTCTCATGTTCTATTTCATATGTTTGAAAAAAAAAGAACATTTTATTATCTTTAGAATAAAAATTAATTAAATTTATTTGAAAAAAATATTTCTTTTCATTTATTGGTTCTTAACTTTTTCACAATACTGTATTAATAAAAAAGTATAGTAGATGATTTAAATATTTCTTTATTCAAAAGATTATTATATAATACATAATGAAAAAATTTAAGGTGTTCTATTATATTTTTCTTATATTTGAAAAGTGTGTGGGATTGCAATCCCTAATCTTTACAACGAGTACAGGCATTTTGAACACGAAAATAAAATTCGAATCTTAGTTTGCTTATATTCCATTAGATTTGACCGGTATCGAATGTAATAGGAAATATGGGATTGAATTTGAAACATTACTTTCCTAAAATTTCCCTTTGGTTTCTGGATGAAAAAGTGAAAAAATACCACTTATAAATTAGACAAAGAAAAAAAAAAAAATTGGTACGAATCTTGTCACACCAGATTTTTTTAAAACTATTAAGGCCGTTGCTACTTAAAGCGCAATGCGCTCAATGCAGCCATATGCTGCTAGGAGCGCAATAATTTGTACGCATGCGCTTAATTTTTTTTTTTTTTATCCCTATCCCTATCCCTATCCCTATCCCTATCCCTATCCCTATCCCTATCCCTAACCCTAACCACCTATCTAACCAGCTTTATTGTAAAATATAAATCGCACTGTTATAATAAAATAATTGCGCATGCGTGTACAATATTGCGCTCTGAGAAGCTTATGGCTATGTAGAGCGCAATGCGCTTTACGAAGACACTTCGAGTTATTTAACGGAGTGATTTAGCCCAATAAAGCGTCCTGATATTTCTTTTGCGCTTATCTAGTAAAATAGAAATGAGCTAAAAACTTTTTATCAATACTTCAATCACTTTTTGTTATGTTTTAGTTTAACATTAAATGAGAATAATAATAGTGACATTAATTTTAATATTCTGCAATATTAAAATGATCATTCTAGCATTCTGCAGAATATTAAAACTACTGAATTTTTATCCAAAGTTTGGTTGTAGGCAACATTTACACCAAATTTTATCAAATTATATAGAGTGGTTCTCATTCTACAGGTATTTTATTAGCGCACTATGAAATCAAAATTTCACTCAATTTGAAAATTCAAACGAAGTTATTTTCCGCGGACAAAAGAAAATGATTTCAAAATTTGCATCACAGGGTACCTTGATGTGTATGCTATCACCCCATATAAGTGGCGTTCTTGGGTCAGCTAGGTTGGCATTATTGTTATCCATGCTAACTGTGCACTATAATAATAAAGTTTTATGATTACTAGAATGTCAAGAAACTTGTACGGAAACAAATTTTATGTACTCACATTGATAATATAACCTAAAAAAAAGGTATGCAGGATTACCAGAAAAGCGGAAAACCCTAATTAACATCAATAAACTAATTAAACAATCTTGTTACTTAGTCCACTTAATGTCAATTTTAAAAGGAATGTTGTTATAGGCTAAAACTTGAGAAATAAAGCTAGAATGAATTGATCACCTTATAGAGATGGTAAATCTTAAAATAAATATTTACACAGCGTGGAAGTTTTAGAATTTGGCTAGAATTACACCTAGCACTTACATAGTCCTCTTAGAAATGTTAGTTTCAGAGCGAAAATCTACCCAAAGATGAAGTTTAATGATTACGCGAAAACGAATCGATCATTTAACAGAGATAGTTGGGTCTGAAAAGAATACTGATACTGGCTGGAAAATTGAGAATCAGGATAGTATTACACCGAGCAGTTACTTAGTCTGCTTAGGAGTATCAATTTTTAATACGAATATTGATACAGAGGAAAAATTTGTGAATTAGGCTAGAATTACACCAAACAGTTGCATAACCTGTTTGAAAAATCAATTCAAAAATCTGTCCCATTTTTACTATTCCTGATTATAAGACTTATGCTACTTCTTCTCTTAGGTTTTCACGAATCAGTCTTGACCAAGTAACGCAAATATGTTTGCAAATAAAATGAACCAATTTAAAACTGCTAGGAAATTTGACTGCCCAGGTTAAACATGTAAAAATTCTGATTTTAAAATCGCTACTAACATATTATAATAAACAATGAAGTTTGAAATCAAAATCGTTTGCTAAGTATAAAACAAACTCACTTTTCTATTCATATATTTTACAATAAAGATTTCTCTCCATGTTTAAATTTGATTGATATATGGAGTTTCCATTTTATTGTCAAAGATTATTCTTCTACGTTTGAACTATAAATTTCCTTTTATAGGGATTTAAAAATGTCAGCAAAATTGTTGATAGTTGTTTAAAATTTTGGCTTCAAATCTTTTCCAAAAGCGACATTACTGATAAAAGCTCGCAAACAGTTAATTACCGTTAATATCAGATGTTGGTATATTGAGGTTTCCTGTATTACTGATTGTTCGAGATAATATTTTTCAAGTATTTATTGGAGTTATTTCCATTCTTTTCAATTCCGTGGTAGCCTAGAAAATTAATATGATGACAAGGAAACCAAATTAATTAAAACCAAAACAATAATACTTTGCGTTCCAACCGCTCCCATCAACAAGTGAAATTATAGTGGAGCTATCTTATGAATATTTAATTTTTCAGAATTCTTTTTCAAATAAATCAATCTTTTACTAATTACATTGTGATAATTTGACATTTTTTGTGGGTGGGCGCATCCATCATCTTTATGTTTCTGCGCCCAGTAATCAGGTCTTCCAAATATTTTAAAATTTTTTAGACCTAAAATTTTTTAGAAAAATTAAAGAGAGTAATCCTGTACAGTATAAAAAGGGATGCTTCCCTGAATGCAAAGACAAACCCAGTACCTATTTTAATTTAAAGGCCATATTAAAGTGAACTTCCTCCATCTTAAATTTCGATCTAATTAGTACTAGATTCTAGTTAGATTCAGAAATGTCCTCAACTATACAGAAAATCTGGATATGCTGAACTGCACTATCTTGATTCTTTGAAGAACAGGAAGCATATTTTCAGGATTAAACACATGACATGCAACCTTCAGGAAACCTCCTCCTCCATCCTTAGCTAAATTCACAAATGCTTTATAAAGGTTTTGTGTCCTTTTTTTTATAATATGCATTACAAAATCTATTTTTGTAAATAGTATTATAAATGAAAGGAAATTAAAATTTTTTTTATAAAAAGTCTACTTTTGACTTTGCTTTTCCTCTAAACTTAGTTAGTTCTGCAGTATAAAAGAATTCAACATGACTAAAGCTCTTCAAATATACTTTTGGTGATGCAATTTGGTCTACATTAACTCTTTAGACAAGAAAACAACACCTGAGTTCCTGCATCGGAAAGCTCCAAAACAGTCTGTAAACTCACCAGCATTTGAAAACGCATCTCATTTGCAGATTTGGTTCTTTCTGATTTTAAATCTGAAACTCTTACGGTAGTGTGACCTGGGTTGCCACCTGTTGATAAATTGAATGTTTCCTTTTGTATTAAATTTTCTTTCTCTGTTTTGATCTTAAAAATATTTGAAGCTAACTGTTCTGACAGTAAGGAACCAATACCAAAGGCTAAATCAGTAAGGTTTACAACTACCTGACTTTTACAGCAATTTTGAGGTCTTCCAGCACCTAAAAAAATTAATTTGACAAGCATAAGAGCAGAGATCAAATTTTTTGACTTTTTAAAATTTTTTGCTTTTCTTGTCAATGTATATAGTATAAAGTATATAAATTGTCAAGAAGACGATATCATTGTAGAATATACTTCTAAGTTAGGATCATATTTCAAATTAACAAAAGCATTTATTTTTTAAATAATAGGTTCAGAAACTGTAATTAATTACTTTGATCTTGCTCCTTTATGTTCCTGACAAGCGCAGCTAACACTGAAACTTGTCGCGATTTTCTGTAAACTTTTAATTTTTTATAAACTTTTTCTTTAAAATTTGTAAAAACTGTGAAGTTCCAAGGGGTTTATCAGCGCATTTTACAAACTTTTAACAAATAAAAGTAGATGGAATATAACATTTATTTTTTGAAAGTGCTCTAATGTAACACGTGATTTTGATTTAAAACTCAATTGTTTCCCAAAGACTATGTTAAATCAGAATTTTTTAATTGAGACAAAATTCAACCCAGTGGTCAAATTTCTCAACGATGATAGTTGAAAGCTTCAAATGTAAAAAACGTTCGAAAAACAGCAGATTTTTACACAAATGAAAGAATTATAATGAAAAAATTGAAATATGATAGATATTTGTGAAATGTGATAGATATTCGTGATAAGCAGTTAAGGTTCTATACAGCCCTAATTCTATTTTTCCATTTCAAAAAACACTGTTATCTTCTAGATCTATAGTTACATAATTATATTCTACTTTAATAAAAATATTAACTTAATAAATTTTTTTTTTTAAATATATACTAAAGTTTTTATTAACAATTTAGTATTAAAATTTTATTAAACATCAAAAAAAATTGTCGGTTTAAAATTATATTACAACAAAAATGGTCAGCAAAACTTAGGAGAACTTCTATGATGCAGTAAATATAATAACAACATGCAGTAAAATTAATAACAACAAACTCTTACTTATAAATATTATACTAGTAACAATATTAGAGGAACGCTCCAACTAGAAATCTAATGTTGGCAAGTATATTAGTAAAGTTGGGATCACAGAATTGGGATGTGCAGCACAGCAGGCTCCTGAACTATTTCTCTATTTAACAAAACCTTTCTATTTTCTTCATTGTTTGACTCTTTGGATATGGAGTTGGTGGAACCAACTCCATATCCAAAGGTTGGTTCTTTTTGACATTCAAAGGAATCTTCATGGTTTTTGGAAAACTCTAACTGGATTGTTGATGAATGAATTCCTAAAATTAAATTTTGAAAATTTTAAAAAATTTTGAAAATTGAAAAGAGTGTTAACTATAAGAGTATATAGAAAAACTCTAGTCAAAACAAAGCCAAATTATAAAAACAATCCAGATTCTCATCCACATCGGTTGCCTTGCCATAAAAAATAGTAAGTTACTATAGCCAAGAGACTACTTAAGTAATACGCTTGATTTATGGATTGCATTACTGGTTTTTCTTAATTGACGATAAACTGCTTAATTAAGTTTAGCATCGGTAATAAAAAAAACCAATAGCAACAGTATTAACAACAAGAGCAAGTAATACCAGAAGGCCTTATTACAATAGTAATAATAAGAGTAACAGCAATAATATTAATAACTAAAACAATATTGATAGTAATAATTTACGAATGTTAACCAAGTTGGTTCAGTAATAGCTAATTAGGAATAATATTAATAAAAATGAAAAAAACATAAAAAAATTATGAATTTATAAATAGCAACACCAAGAACATAAAAAAAACCGTGAACTTGCTTATGCTCATTGAGTCTGTGACCAAATTTATATGGTTGCAAACACTTAGCACTACTTTATTAATGGCATAGCCTATCTGACTAGCACTTTTGTAAGGTCTTCGGCCAGATCGTAGATTTGGGTACAGCATTTCTTTGATTACCCTAATTGCCAATCTGACCATTGCACTTTTGTAAGCACGTCGGTCATATCACCGATCTGGCTATAGTAGTTAAAGATACAGTAACAAAATGCGTCTAATGAGTTCCTTGATCGATTTCATTATTACATGATTTTTTTAATACTATTATAAACTTTTAGCTTAATTTAAACTTGTACTTCTTTGAACTCTTTGCGTAAGCAGCATTGAATGTTGGTAAAAATTAATGTGATGAAAAAACTATTACCAAAATATTTTACTCACCTTCTTTGTGTAGAATTTCTTTCAACTGATTATAAATCGACACATAGTCATCAAAAGTATTACACACCACATGAATAGAAGAAATTATTTTGTCTCCAGTTAACTGCCAAATATGGAACATGGGGATGCTAATGACACATGGCATTCGTTCTAAAATACGCACTTCAATATCTTTTACCTTAATATTTTTGGGGGCAGTTTGCATAAGAATCATGATTGATTCTTTCAAGAGAGAAAGTGATGAAGCCAAAATTATAATCTGAAAGTGTAATATTATCAATTGCATCAAAATATTCTTTACCAAAATCAAAACTTGTGTGTGTGTGTGTGTGTGTGTGTGTGCGTGTCTGTAGTGAACGTAAAAAAATTATTTGGATATTTACCACACTTATGATGCTCATGGCAGGATCAACATAGCAAGTCCATGTAGCTTTCACAAACATAATGATTAGGGCACTCACCACAACAATCAATGAGCCTAAAGCATCTCCAAGAATACTTAAGTAAACTCCACGCATATTTAAGCGAGATGCTTTTGATGTTTTCTTATCATTTTTTTTTTTTGACTACTTCAAGCTCTTCGGAGTTTTTTTTATCATCAATAAGAACAATTGCAATGCTGCTATTAGCTAGCGACATTTCCGCCACAAAATTTTTTATAACCTCATCGTTTTGGGTACCTTCTTTTGGATCATTAGAGTTTGAATGATCATGTCCTTCACCTTCCTGATGAAAAAGAAATAACCCGACTATATTTAAAGATAAACCAACTACACCAACAATAAGAACAAGTTTTGGCTGCTCTACTTGTTCTGGAACTGCAAATCTTCTAAGTGATTCAATAAGAATGGTGAAACGAAGAGCAGAAAGAAACACAGAGTTCACCAAAGCTCCGATTACTTCAGCACGAACCCAACCATATGTAAAACGACTAGTGGTTTCACTGCGTTTGGAACAGTGTAATGCAACTAAGCCAACAATCATTGACACAATGTCTGATAACATCTGAAACGAATCAGCGACCAATGCCATTGATTTAGTCATATAACCGACTACAAGTTCCACCATAAAAAATGACATCGTTAATATCAGCATTGAAATAAATGAAGCCTTTCGACTAAGCTTACAGCACGGCATTTTGTTTAAATTGATGCTTCTGTTAAGTTTTTTGGTATTTAATAATCCCTTGAAAGCGATCTTTAACTTAAATTCTACTGTAATCCTGCACTTAAACAGAGTGAAAAAAAATTATTATTTAGCTATTAGCGCTCTCGTTCGTGGAGGTTTAAAAAGGTAAATTTAAAAGTTGTTAATTGCTTGTTGCTTTTTTCTTGAAACACTTTTGATTACTTTTTTTATTATTTATTTTTGTTGTTAATCATTTTAAAAGCTATGTAGCTATGAAAAGAGCCGTTTTATTTTTCAAATACATGTTGATCAACTATTCACATAATAAAAACGAATTATTCAGTGCAGAATAAACTAATGAAGTTAATTTTAATATATAATGTATATAGTGTAAAATATAATATATATACATATATTTTTATATATTAACTATTATATGTATAACAGTACAAAGGAGGTATATAGTATAAAGGAAACATGAAGTATATATCGTAAAAAGGAAAAAATAAAAAAATGATAATTTCTTTTTTTCTCTTTCGAATCACGCTTTTCTTTTGGTTTTTGGTTTGCTTTTACGTTTTGTAACGTAACTTTCAGATTAATTGTTTTCATTTTCACCTCCGTAGAGTTTATTCCAGTTAAAAAAAAGTTATTTTTTGTCGCTAAACTGAAGGATTACTGTCGCTTCAATTATTCACTAAAGGTGAGTTTCCACTCATCCAATGTAGCTACGGGAAAGGGAAAGGGATGGAAAAATTAATCACGTGAGCATGCGCAGTTTGTAATTTAATTTTGAAAATTACAAATCGCGCATTCTCACGTGATTAATTTTCCCGTCCATTTCCCTTTCTCGAAGCTTAATCAGATGAGTAGAAACACACCTTTAAATCCCGTTAAGACACAGAGTTATCTAGAACTTTTATATCTTAAACTGTTTTCTTTAGTCCCTTGAAAATTCAATTGTTGAAAAAACTTCGCCTAGTCGAATTCCTTGGTCGCCTAAAGGCTCGACTTATCGGGATTAAACTGAAATTGAAGCAAACGTTTGATATTAGGGCCTTCGGTTTCGGTTTCGAGCTGGTAAAAAGTTTGATTAATTTACATTGTGTTCAGTCCTAAAAAAATATCTTAATAATAAATAGACTCGACAATATACATTAATGACATTCTTGTTTATCAATGGGCAGCAGTTATACAACGTGAAGTCACTTCATTGTAAGTTATTACGTCAGTTTTCTGTTCATCCTTCTCTACAAAAGCTCTTCAGCGCTTAGTGCATTTTATCATGCGTTTCACTTAATGCTATCTGCTTTTTAACTGACTCAGTACGCCAAACTTGATAAACTGGTGTGACTAGAATTTACGTTTTAACTCGTGAGCTTCTATTTATGTTTTAGTTTCTCTTGATTCTTTCTTAGATGATATTGTACATCTAATATACAGTGATCGTTCCATTATCAATGCAGGTGTTCCATGGTAAAATGTAGTCATTGAAAATGAAAAAAATTCATTTTAATTTAGTAAATAAACAACATGGAATGCCACATCCTTCCTCTAAAACGCAGGCTTTACTGATCTGTAAAAATGTATAATCTTCTGAAATAAATGAACATAATTTTTAATAAACACATTAATTTTTGAAATTAATCTATCAAAATTTGAACCATTTTTTAAAGACTGACTAATATGTAAACAGTTTCTTAAGTTTTTTATTGTAAAATATAAATTTTCCGCAATCTATAAAGTTGTATTTAGATTATTTCTAATTTTGTTCTAATTTACAAGGTTTAAAATTCTATATTTTCTTTTTTCTTTTTTTGGCCGATAAAATGTTTTCTTTTCATTGAAAACAATCGTTAAATAAATTACTCACCAGTCTGTGTTCAAGTGCATCAGTGATGATGCCAGCGGATTTGATTTTCTTTCATTAAAATAAATTTCATATTCTTACGTAATTTAACAAGCTGATTCAGGTTTTATTAATTTTGATGATGCTTTAAACCGAAATAATAAATGCATATTTTTAAAATTTGCGTCAACTTTTTAACAAATATTTGAAGAGCTCAATTGATACTGTCGCAGCAGCGCAACTGAAATTGTACGGCGTAAAAAAATTCCGATGACAACAGAAATTATCGAAAACAGAAAATTAAATTTGTAAATTATCTAAATATTTAGAAAAAATATGGTATGGAGTGCTTTGAAAGACGTACTGCTGTTACGAACAATCTCAGATTCTTTGCTTCTATTACTTAAATCAGTCCCTAAACTGTTTAGTTGTTTAAGATCATAAATAAACTCTGAAAAAAATCCGTTGTATACAATGAATTGAGTGACAGATCAATCCGACGCTAAGTTAACTGATTAAAGTTTTAACGGATTGAAGTCCGTTGATATTTTTCCGATAAAACAATCCTTTTAAACATAGTCACAAGAATATATTTGTGACTATGTTTTAAATAAAGAATATTCTTGTAAATATATTTGTGACTATGTTTTAAATAAAGGAGTTATTACGTTAGTGCATCAAATTATCCGCTGTTTTTATTCAGTTAAAATAACGTTATTGTCGGGAATAATCAGTTAAAATCACTCCATTATAATTAAAGATGAATTAAGCCACATAGTATTGTAATTTGATAAAACAATCCTTACATTTTTTGATATATGGATTATTTCATTATGATATTCTTAATACACATTGGTTCTTATCATTATAAAGGTAATAATTACCACCCATCTGATACAACCAGTACTAATTATACAAACTAATATGGTTGGGAGAAATATAGTGCTCAATTTGTTAGCAAGCTTCAAAAACTCTTTGACTGGACATTGAAAACTAATCAAATACTTATAATAATGTTATTCAGTACACAAATTTTTAACTACAATCAAAATAGTTTTTAAATATATTTTTAATAGTCATTATATTTGAGGTTATAAACTTCTGTATAAAACACACACACACACACTCTTATACACAATAGATGTTTAAACTAAACCAATTGCTAGATTTTAGGTATTAACGCTGCTGTTCTTAGTACATGTTTCACGCTTCAATTCCAGCAACGTGTTGTCAATTCCTAAAGGTAAATATAACATAAAATACAATAAACAAAATATGGAACCTAAATGATATAAATAGTATGAAATGAAAACAAAATTTTACTAATTAGCTTTAAAAAATATTGTTGCTGCTAATTCTTTATTTATAAATTGATAATAGAAATTTTTTTGTTTCATTTATTTCTGATACCATTTTCTAAAGATAAGGTTCAATGTAACAACTAAATAATATCTTTAATAAAAATATGTAGCAAAAGATAATCTTATCTGATAACTAAAAGGCTCTTCAAGAGCAATAAATCAAAACAAGAATAAATAAGCATACCAAAATAACAACAAATCAAAACAAGAATAAATAAGCACACCAAAAGAAATGAAAATTACAATATTAGAATTTCAATTTAATACCATATACCTCATGTCTAAAGTAGTAAATTCTAAACGAATATAAACAAGACATACTGTCTCATCAAATAATAAATCTCTTCTTAATTGTCATTAAGTGTGTCATCAAGTATTATTAATATAAATAGTTATAAGTATGTTAAATGTTGTACTTATTAACAAGTGTCATTAATAATTGTTAACAACTTTCGCTAATTTAAATAACTATAAGTATATAAATAATTGAAAGTCTGTTTAGTGGATTGTTACCCAATATAAACTTAGGTTAAGTTTTGTGAAAAGCAGAATTTGATTTAGTAAAGTTAGATTTAGTGAAATAACAAAATGCCAAATCAAGCAAAGATTTTAGGTAAAAATTGAGTGTTCGTGTGCTTGTTCTGTCAGAAAAAATGTTTAAGACAGCTTACTGTTTTCCAAGTAGATTGAATATGCCAACTGTACAAGGCCAAGATCTAAATAATTGATTCTCGGGTACCGTAAGGACTCTGCGAATCGTGCAGAACTACCTTGTGCAGGAAACGAGAGGGGAAAGAAGTTTCACTCCCCACCCCCACCCCCTTTGTTAGGCTAGCAATTGATGGTGGCAAAAGTTTTCTCAAGTTTTGTCTCAGCATTGTCGATCCTGCAGAAAGCTTCTTTAAAATGTTGATGTGCTACAGCAACTTGGTGATACAAACTTGGTTCCAAGTGTCTTTCACATAATTGAAGTTTAAATTTAGTTGTCAAAGCTTGATTTAGATTCATCTTACGGCCGGTGTCGCGTGACAAATGTTCTCCCCATATTTTTGTCCCGCCGAAAGCATGTACCGGGATAAACTTTCCCACCGGAAAGTATATTCTAGTATAAACATTCCGGGGGGATACATTTTTTTTTCCCAACCCATAATTAGTATTCCCCCGATAAAATTTTTACTAAACCTTTGGTTTTTTTGATAAAGCATTAGTAACTATTTTTACGCTATTTTATTTATTAAATAACATGCCTGAACGTTTATTATGACCGATACCAAGGAACATTAATATGCATGGCGGATCTTATGCAAAACTTTCACTTGGCCCCAAGTATTTTATTTTTAAAAAAAATCGATCAAAATAAAATAAAAACGTAATTTACCAGTTAAAATACAGCTTAAAAATATTTGATAACATGTTCTAAATGTTGATAATTTCCATCGCCTTCTTTCGTTCATGTTTACGCGAGACGGTTTTTGGAAAAGGTGTGATGATTGATGTTTCCAAACAGCAAATGAGATGAGAGCGCATCATTTTGTTTTTAAATGTTTACGTCATACCATCTTTTCCATAAATTGTCAACTGAAATGCAAAAGCAGCTGCATAAACACCGCTGTCCGATGCATTCGGTTGTAGTGCGCATGGTACTACTGTTACTGAAAGAAAACCTTCGGGATTAACAGGTCTAACATAGAGTTATCTTATTTGAGCTTTAACATAGTAACTGAGCTGTTAAGGCTAATACAATGTTTAAAGCTATTTGTCTTAGCAGACTTTCTTGTGGCTCTTTGTTTTCTGCCACCATTACAATTAGTAGCTCCTGCAAAATAGTGAAAAACGTCTTTTTGGATGTTACTTTCGGATGTATTTTTGGTTGGACCATTGTTTCTTAAAGCTCCTCTGAATATATATCATCCTTTGTAGTTGAATAAGGCATGTTATCGGAAAAATCTGCCCACCTTTTGCGGTGTGGTAAAGCTAGTAAACGGTCGTTTTTTGAAATTATTTTTTTGTGTGTGGTAGTGTTTGTATAATAGAACATTTTGGCAGAAAAAAATAATTAAAAATATTATTTAGTTTCAAAATGTCAACCGAGCAAACGAAACAAAGATTTTTGATTGTGGACAAACACTTAAAAAATCCAACTTTATCGAATAGAAAGTTGGCGAAATCATTAAAAATATCAAGAAGAACTGTAGATACTGTTCTTAAACGGTTTACAGAACAGAAAATAATTCAGAGAAAACAAGGAAGTGGTCGAAAAAAACGCACCTCAAATCCCAGAGCTCTTGAACGGTTGGAGACTTCATTGGAAGAACATCCTGATTGGTCTAATAGATATCGAGCAAAAAAGCTGAAGGTTTCCAATTTATTTTGTACACAAATGACGACAGAGACTTGGATAACAAAGTTTTATAGTTAAAATGCCAAATCGACACAATAAACAAAATTCAACCGCAAAGATTCGAGCTGGAAAGTTGTATGACAACTTGTTAACAAAACATAAAGGATGCATTTTGATGGATGACGAAACTTATGTTAAAATGGATTTTAAACAAATTCCTGGGCAGTGCTACTATGCTTCTAAAATAAGAGGAAATGTGAGTGATAAATACAAGTATGTAATGACTGATAAATTTTCGAAAAAACTGATGATTTGGCAGGCACTTTGCTCTTACGGCAAAAAATCGACAATTCATGTTTGTTTGGGCACAATGAAATCTTCGGAATACGTGAAATGTTGTCTTTCTCGTATAAAACGACTAATTAAAGCTCATAGAAGTACTTCAGTATTGTTTTAGCCTGATTTAGCCACAATACATTACTCAAAAGATGCTCAAAAGTTTAACGATAATAATGGAGTGATGTTGGTTCATTTCAATTTATTTTACATTAGTATGACAGCACAATGATTTATTCATATAACTACTCAATTAACAAATAAGTGTACATCAAATAGTTTTATAAAAAAAAAAAATTATGCTCAATCCAATTCAGGTAAATCATCAAAAACAAATAATTTCAGGCAATAAAAGTTTTATAAAAAAGAAGTAATGAGGTGTTCACTGTTATTTATAGATAAATACACGCTTTTTGAAACTAAATCATTTATGTTATATATAGAAAGTTTATCTTCAATTTGAGACACTTTAAATGGATTTTACTTTTTTGAGTCTAAAGGATATTCATAAAATGAGTTTGCATTTTGAAAAAATTTTACGACTATAAATATATCGAAATCTCTTTTAATATTAATTTAAGATAAACTTTTTTTCTGAAACTCTTCTAATAACTTGTTGAAGTGGTAATGATGGTTTTCGAATAAGTTTTTTAACACTTCGTAAGTAGTTTTCAAAAGGAAAAGCACTTATTCCATCTAATGCACCAAATCGACGAACATCATCTGGTAAATGAATTAGGCAGTGAACATTATAAATAAGAAACTCAGGTCCATATAAATTCTATGAATGCTGTACAAATATTGTCAATAACTTTTGAGCATAGTCGCATAACTTTTGACATAGCTTGCTGCTAACAAGACATGAAATGGCTACATGAAGAAGCAAAAAATGCTTGTACAGAATAGGATGCATATTGTTTGGAAGAACTACTGGACCGGTATACTACAATAATAAACGAAACTCAGTTGCCTTCCAATGATCTAGTTCAGTAAGGGAACGTGGTTTGCTTGCAAATTCATTTGGTATTGAAGGACACAACAACTTCTGATGTTCACATATTTTCATAACTTGTTGTGCAGTTAATCTAGTTTTTAAAGGACCCTTAACCCAAAACTGTAATAACTTTCTCATAACGCCTACACAGACAAGATGCATGTAGTCTAACACAAAGTCAGTTACCATGCCAATAGACAATTGTGTAAGTGGCGATTTTACATTGTTTTTATAATGATCTTCATACAACATATCATTAAATGCTTCATTAGTTCGAAGAGGACTATTCACTTCTGGAAAGGTCATATTTCCTATATGTTTTCCAGATTGAATGCAACGATCACAGCTATAATATCCACTGTACAGTTTTGTATTTTTTAAAAAGATCGAGCAGGAGCATCACAGACAAAACTATGAATACGAAACTGATGAAGTTTGTCTTTCAGTTTTATTCCATTTTTTTCCAATTGAGAGGTTTCAATCAAAAATGAGTTCAAAAATTCAATAACATTAGAAGGTTTGTTGTAACCAGCATATATTCCAATTAGAAAAGGTTTGCTTGTTTCACTTGGCTGTTTTAATAAACCAAGAATTGGCCACAGCTGTAAACCAGTGCTGTTAAATAAAGGCAAACCATCGATATTGCATTGCATTAAAAATTCAGAACAATCTGATGAATTTAAAAATATTTTTTCACTTTCAAACAATTTTTGCAAGCATGAGGCAATTCCAAAATGATGATATAAACCACCACTACTCAACTTTTCACAACTCACATATCTTGGTGTTGTCAATAAAGTCCTGGGATCAAGTGGCAAAAAAGAATGATGTGGTTGAAGTATACGTAACAGAGATTTTATTGACTTGTGAGAAATATTTTCATCAACAGGCCAACATGCAAGATCAACAACCAGTCCTTCCTTACCATCACTGTATCAGTATCTGGAAAATTATCTGATTCAGAATTCCATTCCACCCTATCACTGTCACTCATTTGGAGATACACATAGTCATTTGATTCGAATGGCTGATTATTAACTTTTTCACTCAACATAAAACTATTATGTGGAACTTGATTTGCGTTAAAGACATCTGCAATTTTGTAAGCTTCACAAGAATCAGTTTCTTTATTAAAATAGACTTCATTACTTATATCGATTAATTTATTAGTAAGGATTTTACTGGAATGCTCAATTGATAAAATATTATAAATTAGAACATCATCTTCATTTATGGCACTTGAAGTTTGAATGTGCTGTTTGACGCTTCAGAGTTTTATACATTGTCGGCAAAGTGCTGCGTGAAAATGTTGTTTTGCTGGGAATGTTGTACTGCGGAGCAGCAATTTTCATCAGTTCACGAAAGCCTCTGCTCCCTACAAAATCGTATGGTAAATAGTCCAATGCCAACATGCATTCCACAGCTTGCGTTATTTCAACTGCTTTAGAATCACTTGAGGGCCAGGTAGCTTTCTTGGCCCAAAGATCTGTTATCGTCACCGTAGATTGCTTGGCAGACTTTTGTTCTATTTTTCGTTTCTTGGCATTTGCTTGATTTTCTTCACATTTTTTTGACTCTTTGGGATGATTGCTTTTTAAATGGACAAACAATAGAGTCATCGTTTGTTCATCATTCAAAATTATCCTCCATTCTGCAAGAATAAAAGAGATTACACTTATACTTTAAAAGAATTTCGAACTTTGATAACCAAGGTTCGAAATTGGAAAAGTTTTAAATGACAAAAAACCGTTCGAATTCAAAAATGTATTAAGTTCGAATTCGATTCAAAATTTCAAATTTCGCACACGTTCTAGAGCTTGTGTGTGGCACGATAACTTTTCTAAAAGATCATTTAGTTGAATGTAAAGATCTTTTGCCTCTTCCAGTTGCTCATTAGTGAGCTGCATCGCTTGTGGTGGCATCACTTGAGCTGCATCGCTTTTGGTGCATTTGAATGAATATTTTTATCTATAACCCTACGTTTTGCACCTGGCAGGTACCGAGATTTGACTATTGCGCTGCACATATGCCTGCTCCCATGAAGGATAGATAATGATAAACGACATAGGGTCACAAACACTCACAGTGAATGTCGCCTTAGCATATAGAATCAGATGTTGGTCCATCCAGATCCTCAAACAAATGACGCAGTGGAAGCTCATACTAACTATAAATTATAAATTTAAATTATTCTCACAAACCTATTTTCAAATATAAATTTACGACTCCTGGTGTAACAATAAGTCTGAAATTTATAACTTCACCTTCATTAAGGTGATATCGAAAATAGTACAACTTTTAACATTTACTTGTAATGTTTCATCATTTACATTTATTTGAATAACTTAATCAGCGCTGTTTTCATCATGTTTCACACTCTTAATATTCTCCCTGTTGTTACAATCGGACAAATATCAACATTACCTTTTCTTTTTTCATTATCATTGTTTGCAGATAAATAGACTCTTGATTATCTGTTTACATAAAAGTTTGCAACATATTGTTAGTCTACGTTTATGCTTGTAACTAATTAGCTGTTGAATTTGACCTTGTTAATTTAACAAGTTTCCGCATTGATCAGTCAATCCAATATCTATTTCATTGATTATATATTGAGAGACTGGAAGGAAGACTTGGTTTGATGGAGGTTCAATAACTTTACATCAAGGAGATACGTTTGCGAAGAAAGAATTAAAAAACATTAAATATTGAACCATCTACATAAGATCCTGAAATATTATCCACATAAACCTGAATACTATTTATTTAAGAATATTAACAGGTATTTAAGATTCTGAACAGGATTATTTGGATTTGATTTTGTTAAAACTAAAAACTGATGAAATGGACTTTGTGTCCGTCAAACATAGTTGATAATTATTTTCCAATATTAGCATAGATTATAAAGTACTTTGATTTGGTGATATGGTTAGATATCATAGATCGTTAGTACTTTTATAATGACCATTTATCTTTTGTATACCATTGTTAATAGATGCCAACTCATAACTACTTTCTGGAATGAAAATGACATTTCATGATACTTCAGCATGCGATGAATACTTAAAGCAGTTTTTTCTAGGCTCAATGTCAGAAAATGAGTCGTAGGTTTCCTAGTTATCTAATGCACATTTTTACTTTTTATTTTTGTATAGCTGTAGATAGAATTAATTTTAGTTCAAGTTCTGTGTCTTATTATCAGACAATACTGTTTGAATTCTCTTTTTATATGCTGCATTATTAACCAATTTAGCATTAGTACAACTAATCTCATCTATGTTTGTTAAGATTTTATAGTTCTCCATTTTTATTCATATGCCAAACATTTTATTACTCAACAAAATAAGATTGTAAAAAAAAATAAGGCATTAAATCCATATCTACACTTTCCATTTGTTACTTTACTAGTTTGATCTAGAACTACAAATCCCTCTAGTTTCTTCCAAGCCATTTTACATTACATTCTGATCTCAATAACTGGCATATCTTGACTGGTATAATAGATTTGGTTTATACTTTTTCCATCTTGTGGTAATAGATAAAGTTTGCATTTCAGGTATTGTTTGTCTTGGTAGTTTAAAATAATACTGAGCATGGATAAAATCTATATTATTTTGCCATCAACGACAGTAATAAGTCTTAGGTTTATTCTGCTTCTCTAATGACTCATCGTCATAAGGGATAAGATTTTTATTTTCTGATGATAATTCTCTAGAATCTTGAAAATCTGATCCTGACTCCAAAAAGCTACAAATAATATCCCATAGATGTTTATTTTTTTATTGCCGAAATAGTGGGGAACCAAATATACCTGTTTGCAATAAAGCCTTGTTTTTTTTTTTTTCAAAAAAACCTTGCAATATTTCTAAAAGTTATCATCAAACGCTTGATAACTGTAATACATCTGTTAAGTCAAAATCATATATGTGCTGAAGATCGAAAAAATTGTTTTAAAGGTTGTAATTTGTTCGAAATAGTTTTCAACTCATTCCATGCTGACAGTTTTTGTAAATAAACTTTTTCATGACTAAATTATTTTTTAACTCACTTTTCTTTATAAGTTTCTCAACCCAAACAAAACTGATTGCGAAACAAACAAACATCAAACACCAAAACTTTTTTATACTTTCTAAATGTTTTGAATACTTTCTCGCCGTGTAAAACTGTCTTATAATTAAGGCCAGTTGGTAAGTGGCTGAAACGGGCGCAATTTCAGTTCTCATACAAAGCAAAGTTAAAAGTACATGTTTAAACAATTAACGTAATTACATGAATATTTAGCTTAAACTTATATACTGTTTTTTTTTAAAATAAACTCCTAGTGAAAATTAAATGTTTCAGAAAACATAAATAAAAGTTTTGCTTATTACCAAATTTTCAAAGTAGTATAAAATTTTAAACATTTGACTCATATTAAATTGCACTGATTCTAAAAATAAAAGCTTTATAAAATGCCTTGTAACTGCTGCCCTCTTATAACTGTCAAGGATTGGATTTATAAGAGATTCAATTGAGTAACCAATGATCAGCTTCAGCTGGATATAGAAAGAGCCATGCTAAAAAAAAGCATATGGTGACACAAGTATCTTGAATACAAGACAATTAAAAATATGCTTCCTACTTAGAAGTCACCAAAAATATTAGTTTTATTACACTGTTTACAATTTAAATAAAGTTCTCAGATTTTACCAACAAGCGACAAGCATTAGATGAGTAGGCATTTAGAACGTGATAATTTAAAAATGGCAGGAGTTTCTTACGAAGGCAAACGTAAAATGTCGAAAAATAATTATAATTTGAAAAGCAAAAATTTACACAGAGTTAAACTATGCAGATTGTGCTTGGTTATAACCCTCACAAGAACACACTCTACGATCTCACATTTCTCAACAATTTCTTTTCGTAGTTGCGCTATTCGCAGCCAATCCGTATCAGTCAAAGATAAATTTGCTTTGAAGGAATAGAATTGTTTCAAAAGACGTTTACGTGGTTCTGGATATTTCAAAAGCTCCATGACCCATCATTATTCCGGACAGGCATTATAATCTCTTGTTTATAGAAGTTAGGCATTATTAAATTAGATTAGAAATTAGATATATTAGGTAATATTATGTGAGGATGAGCTGTATAACGAGCTGATGCATATGCGTCGTTAGAGAATTAAAATTTTTTTTCTCTCTGTGCATCTTCCGATTCTTCATCTACGTGAGTCTCTAAACAACTCTAGACACCTGTCCGAACATGAATTTACTACTCCTTAACTATAGGGCTTATACTTTATCCTCCCTGAGAAACTCACTGCTCTGTCCAATGATATTCATTAACTAGATATCTAACTCGCGCTTCTGCAGTAAAGAAAATTTTTTGCCAGCCCTGGTTTGTTTTGCCAGCCCGATTTGATACAATGGTAAATCAAAGCAAAGCAAAAAACGAGTTAATGTCAGTTTAAATAAAAAGGCTACCGGCCCTAAAACCTTTATAAACTTGCTTCACTTATTCTTAAAGATTTTTTGTGAAGTTAGACATCTTGTAAATATATATATCTTTGGCTCGGTCTTGACCAATGTGTGCAAATACAATCTAAATTACTAGTTAACTACAAACTTTACGATGAATCCAATATTCCGGTATTTATCAAAATTTTTGTCGTGATAAGTTTACACTCATAATTAGATTGTTTTGTTTGAAAAAGGAGGTTTAACGGATAAATCAAAAAGCATTTCTCCGCTAAGCCTGGAGCCTTTTCTGTGTCTAAGTAAGTAAAATAATTTCAATTCAATTTGTTTCAGAGGCTAATGTAGAAGTTTGTATTTATATGCAATTATTCGTTGTTATCGGAAAAAATAACTGTAACAAGCTTTAGAAGATGCATGATTTAACATTCAATAACTTTTTCCACTGAATGTATTTGCTATTATCATCAACAACTGACATTTCCATGAAGGCTAAATTCTTCTTCACACAACTAAATGCAGGCGCGGGTTTAGCTTTTCAAAGAAGTTAGCCAAGAAATGTTAACGCTTCTAGGTATAGAGAGGGGTGGGGAAGGGAGCCTAACTTGGCCTAAAGTTACACTACCGAACGATGAAAATTACCTCTAGTTAAATGAACTTAATAATATTGGACTCTCGTTTGCCGAATAAACGGGCAAAGTTAGGCGCAAAAATGTTTTGCCTAACTTGACCTGAAGTTACGTTACCGGAGGATAAAAAGGAAACAATTTAATAAGAATTTATACGATTTCGAAACCTCGTCAGCCCAATCAACGGGCCAGGTTATGCGCGCCAAATATGGTCCTAAATTACGCTACCGATAACAAAATTAGAATCCACTTTACAAATATCTTTTAAATTCGGAAGCCGGTAAAAAAGGAACAAGACGGGGACTTTATACTTATAAAAATTCCTTAGATATCACTAATTTACACTCAAAAAATCACAAAATAAAATTGAAGAATGTATTTTTTTAAAATAAGAAAGTTTTTTAATTAAAAAGTGTTTACCAAAAAAGATGTTAGCCGACGCACCTAACAAGCCTAACCCTAAACCCGCCCCCGGAATGTTGCTTGCAGCTACTTGGGTTAATCCCAATAAGATAATAAGCTAAAGTACAAAGAGACTCGCAAATCTTGCAGATTTCATTGTCGCAAAGTTACAACACTTTTCTTTTTATTTTACCAAAAGAGATAACATTTTCCCCAAGCGAAAAAGCATTAGATTAAGGCAAAAACGCTATTAAAGTTGCATAGCATTAACCCAATGACTGATTGCACAGACTACCATGGATTAATGGCTTAGAATAAATCGTAAGGAAAGCCAGATAAGCGCGTGTTACTCATATCTATTGTAAAATTTTTAAAATTCTTTGTCAACAAAAATATATCACGGGTTGAATTGAAACTAAATATGACGAGCCTGACTGTCTTTAACAAATTTAATCGATTAAAATAAAAAAAAAATAAATGAAAAGCCATAACCTTACAACAGTGTTGGCAGCGTTGTTTATTTTAAGCTAGTAACAAATATTTTAAATGTAACTGTTTCAATTAAATCCTAAAATTCCATTGACCTTTACGAAAAATTCTTGTTTTTGATTTGAAATTCTTTACTTGAGCCAAAAAGTTGATTGATGGAAAACCTGCGTTTTGTTTCTTTTTTGCTGCAAGTTTTAATCATTGACTGAAAGTATTCATCAAAACTGTTCCATTGACAACAAATAGTTACAAAAGCTCTGGAAAAGTAAAATTACTTTTTGCTTTAAAAAAATAAAGTCATTAAATATTCTCAAGCATCATTAAAGTTTTTGGGTGGTTTTAAGAACTGGTATAATCAAGTCCAAACTGAGAGTAGCCAAGCTGGATTTTACTTGAAAAAAGTTCAAGCTTTACTTGAAAAAATGTTTGTTGTTCGAGTTGCCTATGCCTAATATCTCGCAGTACTCACAATCTAAATATGGCAAAGTTCAGTAAAAAAGTAACTCCTAATTCGGCACAGAAACACAGACCCAATAAGCGTTTTAATATAAAGTTAGAATGAGTTATCTATTAGCTTTAAACTGCAAATAAGATTAGTTTTTCGTGAAGTTAAAATTTTTAGAGGAAAAATGTTACATATTTTTCAATTTTTAAAGGAGCAAAAGAATATGAAAAAAGTCTGCATTTTAATGAAAACGGATCCGACAGACCGCGCGGATTAAAGAGATTGCTATAAGTTGTAAGGTAGCAACTGAGTGTTAATAAGCTCAAGAAGTTTCAAGATGAAGGTTCTACTAATTGTGTTTGCTGTCGTTGCTTTTGTGAGCGCAAACAGTAAGTCAGAACGACGTTTTACTTACCGTGTTTGGTTAAAAGAGCTGAAAGTTTGGATAAAAGACTTTGAAACACGAAAACGCCATTTTTCTTGTCACCGTTATACTTTTTGTATTGCCATTAGATTTGGTATTCCCAACACGCTTATTTTTTTCTTTAGCTTTTCAATTTCCTTTTCATACACAAGTAAAGAAATTTTTTTGTAGGTATTGTAAATAAACAACGACTAAAGAATGAACTTGTGAAAGACATTGAAGCTGAAATTTTAAAAAAAATTCTTACAGATGATGATGACGAAGCGGAGGAAGATGATGATATCTCCGGTGATTTTTATATAAATAAAACTTTTATCTTTATAAACTTAGTAATCTAGTATTATATACATAAAAAATAGAAAGTAAAACCTTCTGTTGCTTAAGTCCTTGAATTCCATTTAGATTTAGGAGAACGTCGCGTGAAAGATTTGTTCACTATTCCAGAAATTAAAATCCCGAGCGTGAGTGTGCCAAGTATCCCTTCAATCAGAATTCGTATCCCTGGAATTAGACGTCTTGGAAAAAAATAAATGCGACTGCATATTTAAAAAAATTTTTTTTTTCTGAATATAAATAATATTTTTTTTAATATTCCGATGATGTTAGAAAGTTTTATGCATTTGTTTTAGTTTTGAGCACTTGGTTATTGTCTTCAAAAATCCCTAAACGATACGAAATATAAGAACTAGAGTGTGTAGTTACCATATTTTACAATAAATAATTGCTTAATGATTAACTTGCCTATATTCATAATGAATCCTAAGAATGAGCATTTTTATTTTAAGAGTGCAACAGGCCGAGACATTCTTGGCAAAACACAGCGGATACTTTTGACCAAATGCTTAGATATACGGACACAAATAAATTCAAAGATCAAGGCAAATTTGTGAACAAATACGAATATAAAAGATATTCAGAAATACTCAAATATTTTATTATTACGATATTACAAATTACATTAAAGTCATAATGAAATTGTTAAAAAAAAATAGTATACAAGAAATTGGCAGGTTAGTGTTTAATTTGTGTTTGCTAATCGATTTTTAACTCATTGAATAAAAGCAGTTTATTTTGATATTTGCAGTGTTTTAGTTTAGGCCATGTTTTTCATTGTTTCGATCAGATGCAATTTATAGTAGGCAAGTCATTTCGTGGTAAAAATCACTTTACGTTACTTTACTCGTCTGCAGATTTCTAATATTGCCCTGAAAACAGACACAGATATATAATCATAATATAGCAATCAGACATTTAAGAGATAATGCAATGAATATACTACAAAAAATACTATGTAACACTACACTTACACAATATATCACAATAGAACACTAGCCTTCTCAGGCTTTACATGCGTCTTTTGAAGGTGTCTCACTACAAGCTTTTACCTAGAAATTCCTTTTTCATGTATGCCTACATGATAAATACAAATATAGTTTGCATGTTGAACATAGTTTTTACTGCACAAACAAAAGCATAACTTAATGTAATAAACTATGAAAATTCCCTGAAAAGGTAAAAAAGCTATAAAAGAGGTGAATAACTGGCATACTGATTCCATGCAAATTGTTGAGGGTTGTAAACAAGTATATGAAACATGTTTTTTTTCATAAAATAAATTACCAGCAAGCATATAAAGAACAAAAGTGATTTTCTTGCACATAACTAAAATTCCTTGATTTAGTTTATTACTAAACCTTTACTTATTTCTCATTAAAAATCCTGCACTATGTATTTTTGAAACCTTATATGCAAGAGTTTTTATATTGAAAGAATGTTTGTAAACAAAGAAAGTTTTATTGCTCAAACTGCAAAGATTTTCGAGTTTAAAAAGGAAGCATCTGCTCGACAATTTAAAGAATATATTTTCGAAGAAACTTTTTTTGGCTAAAAAGTTAAATTATCTAAACTCTGTAAAAAATATCTGAAACATCACTGTTTCTTTTTAACTTTTTTTACTCTTCTTAAAAAAAAATGCATAACAGTATATAATAATAGTATACCATAGTATAATAGTATATCATAGTATTATATTATAGTTGTATTTAAAAATTACCATTTCTTAGGGTAAATACTGTATTTTGATACAAAAGAATTAAAATATCTGATACATATATATCAAAATATCTGATACATACATATTATATATACATATATGTATATAAATGTAAAATAATATGTATATATATATACATATGTGTATATATATATATATATATATATATATATATATATATATTTCTATATACATATATATCTCTTTATACATATATATCTCTTTATACATATATATCTCTTTATACATATATGCGCCTTTAAAAATCCAAATCGCTATACACTAAATTAAAAGACACAAAGAACAAACTTTAAAAGCTCTTTCTGGACAACAATTTTTATGTTTGTATGGCATGTTTCTTTAAGCGCCCTTCCTTGTTCGTTTTTTCTATACTTTATTTTATGTTCCTTTCCTACTTTATTTTATCTTTTTACGGTTTGTGATTTTTTTTTATTTCAATGTATATTTTAAAAAGGATGTTTTGTGAAACTAATTTTACTAGCACTTTTTATAAAGTTGAAATGTTCTTATTACATTTTAACGTTACGAAAAGGATTTTCTTCTGTTCAAACATTTATTACAATAATAGTATAGTAATAAATAAATATAGTAATAAAAGTGTTAAATAATATTTCAGAGTTAGTTAATAAGGGTGGTAAATTAATCGGTATTTTGAATTAATCGATTAACGATTAATTTTAGCTAAATTAATCGATTAATTTTCAATTAATTCTTAAAAATGAGTTTTTGAAAGTTACAAAAAGTGTATTGCTACTTATTAAGGTTTTATTTCTCGTTTTTCGTCAGATATGATCTTAAAAATCGTAAGTTATTATTAGTATAACCATTTAAACTGATTTGAGAATTCCATATTGTTTTAATATCAGAATAAGCTTTAGCTCTTTTCCTAAATCAGATTTACAAATGTTTTGAAGAATGTAATTTTTAAGTGGTGATTTACTAAACTTCTTGACTGTTTTACGAACCTTTCATATAAGAATACCATAGTCCTCATTAAACTGGGTTCCCTCATCAACAAAACTACTATTTTCTTCATTCCAGCATTCTTCATTGTCATTATTATCATCAGGATCAGATTCAGCTTCTTCATTTTCATCATCTTCATCATTGATTAGTTCTTCTTGAGTTGTTTCACTTGCTAAACTTTTTTTCTTACAAAGAATATCACATGCTGCAAGATGAATCCCATGGCAATGGCAAAGTTGATAAATGGCCCCCACTTCTCGTCCCATTTTCTTTATAATTGAACCACAATCAGTGTACATCCGAAGATACCAATGATCAAAGTCAATCCGAATTCTTTCGACCAGGCTATTTGTACTACCGCACTGAAAATACTTCACAATCTCTCTAATTCGAATTTTGTAAGGAAAAATAAAAGTTCGATTTAAAGAGATTTTCGAATTATAGAATGTTGACTCTTCTTAAGCGCATTTCAATTATAGAATGTTGACTCTTCTTAAGCGCATTTCTTTATTTTCAGTTGAGTATAGCTGCACGCCCAACGCTTTCATATGCTTATTATAAAATTCTTTTCCTTTATCCACCCACATATTAGTGCACTTTCTTTTTTTGAAGATTTTACTTAAAGCACTAGCTACATCAAGACCAGGTTTACTTTTTAATGACACAATCCATCCGTACTTTGAAAATACATCTATAACCGTGAGTAATTGTTTTATAACGTTATTGAATTTTGAAAAAGATTGCATGTCAACTAAATCAGCAGCCCATATTTCATTGATATCACTTACAATGACTTTTCTTCTCCTGAAATGATGAAAAACTGGTTTATGAAGTTCGTTGGCATGTTGATCAGTCCGTTTTAGATCCTTTGGAACCATATGAATTAGATCTTCATTCTTGTCTTTTTCACTGATCGCTGGTAGTTTTTTTGAAAACCTAATCCAAACTTTGCTTTCGCGGATATGATAGGTTTGATTATTCCTCGTTCTATCTTTTTGCGCTGTGTTGGATTTTTTATTGAATCTATCTCTTCTATCGTCATATTATCGGCTTTATTTCTCATTTTTTTTTATCTGTAAAATACTTGTAGGCGAGATCTTGATAGTATGCTGCATTATCAACCCTGTCAACAGGTTTACTCCAATCTTTATATGCATCAGTAGAAGTTAGCCTTTCATCCAAGTTTGTACCTGGACCAGCAAAGTTCATACCAGGAAGGTGCATTTCTCCAGGGAACTTTGCCCACGGTAGTTTGAGTTTGCTATTGACAGAGTTGATTGAGTTGACCAAGTCACCTCCTTTTTTAGATCCTTTGGATCCATGTGAAGCTGTAGACACAAAACAACGCATGTTCCTTTAAGAATATCTTTATTGTTTTTGTTTATAAGATTTCTTAAGTTTAGTGTATCTGTTTTTCTTATACATTTGACGCAGTACATTTTATTTTATAAATAAAAAAATATCAAAAGATTTTTCTATGGTATTTTACAAGTAAAATTTTAAAAAAATTTCTTTTTGTAATAAAAATGGAAATATTAGATTTGTCATCGAATATAAATAAAAGTAAAAGAAATAATAACAAGTTATTTCCTAAAAGTATACGAGGTATAATTATTGGAAAGTCTGGTTATGGAAAAACTACTTTCCTATTGAATCTGCTATTAAGGCCTGGATGTTTGGATTATAATAGTTTACAAGTTTTTCGAAAATTCGCTCCAATCTTTTGAAATGTCATCAATAACTGAATCAGTTATTGATGACATTTCAAAAGATTGGAGCGATAAAACAGATATGGAGTGTAAGTTTTTTGAAACAACTGGTGATGTACCAGATCCTGAAGATATTGATGCTAATAAGAATAATATGATGATATTTGATGATTTGCAATTAACAAAGCAAAATAAATGTGAAAATTATTATATAAGAGGAATTCATTCTAATGTAGACTGTTTCTAGCACAAAATTATTTTTTGCTTCCTAGCCAGACGATAAAAGAAAATACAAACTTTATTTGCTTGTTTCCTCCAGATTCTAAAAATTTAGATCATATTTATAGAGATCATGTTTCTAGTGATATGAAAAAAGAAGAGTTTGAAAAGTTTTGTAAGAATTGTTTGTCTGAGCCTCACGGATTTGTAGTTATAGATCTATCATCTAAAAAGTATTATGGGAAATATACAGGGTGCGTAAAAAGTTTCCGCACTCAGTATTTACGACGTAAAAACACGTAGAACTATCATAATGCGCCAAAAGTTTAAACATTTGTTCTTGATAACATACTAAACAACAAAAACAAGTCCGATCTCAAAAAGTCTTCCTTTCGCCTTGATACACGCCCTGAGGCGTTTGGGGAATGCTTCAACCGCGGCGGACACCATATCATCGTCAAGAGTGGTCCATTCTTTTTCGATTGCTTGCCGTAGAGAGATCAAATTTGGATGACGAACAGCTCCAACCTTGGCCTTCATAATTCCCCAAATGCTTTGTAGGCTGGGGCAGAATCCTGTTAAAACGTCCAAAACCGCTGTCCGAAGTGTGAATTGGTCCAAGTTAATACCTCTGTCGTCAAAATATCATCCAGGTAGTTTTGAGCTCTGATTTTCACTCCTTGATCGACAAAAACCAATGGCATCTTGCCGTCTCCTGTAATCGCTCCAAAAACCATCACTGCTTGGGGGTGAGCTGTCTTTGAAGCAATTCCACCTTTCTGGTTTGCTTCTTGAACGCTTCCAGCGATTATCCGGTCATTCTGATGGTTCACGAACTGCTCGACAGTGAAGAGACACTCGTCCGTGAAGAGAACCGTCGAGGCGTCCGCAGGCTTCTTGAATCGCTTGAGAAGCTCCTTGCAACGGGCCAAACGAGTGGCTTTCATCCGATCAGTAAGTCCGTGAGCTTTTTGAATTTTGTACGAGTAATTTCCGAGCTTTATGTGGACGATTTACCGAACTGAACCTTCTGAAATCCCTTCATCCTTGGCCATTAGTCTCATCGATCGTTTTAGGTTGAACCAAATATTGTCGCGGATTTTTTGACGGTTTTACCCGAAGTTGCAGTTTTTGGTCTTCCAGAATGTCGACGATCATCAATGGAACCAGTTTCTTCAAATCGCTTCAAGCAATCATAAACCGTACGCCGCGGAACATTCAGAAGACGAGCGATCTCCAATGCTTTCTTTTTCTCTTTAGCTAGCCTCTCGATTGCCGGCCGCAAATCTCTTGATTTCGTCAAGGAACCTAAAAACTTCAATATTAAAACATATTCAAAGATTAGAGAAGAGCATAAATAATGCAGAAAAATAAACGGTATGCTTTAAAATAAGGGAAATATCTTCGTTGCCAGAGGAGTGCGGGAACTTTTTACGCACCCTGTAGAAGTGGGTTTGATGATTTTCATTTTCCAGAATCGTAAGAAAAAATCCTATAGAAATTTTAAAAAAATATTTGCTATAAAAAAATGTCAGGATTTCATTTAACAGTTATTGATTATAAAACGAGAATAAAAACTTATTTCCTAGATAGTATTGAGTTTAGTTAAGGGAAAGAGTATGAGATGGAGTTGGTTGGTTTTTTCTAACGTTAATGCTACATACAATGTTTTAAGATACAGTTTTGATAATGGAACAACTGATTATGAAATAAAAATTCATGAAGGAAGCTACGACATCCAGGAGATTAATGCCTACCTTCAAAAAAAAAAAGATTTAACTTCCGGTAGTAATGAAAAATATATCTAGTATGGAGACAATATTAGTTGATCAAAATGGAAACCTGCTTGATTTCTGAGGGGAAGATCTAACTATTAGATATCATATAAGAGAAACATCAGAGTCTATTTTGAATAGATTATATCCAAGTGAACTGCTGTCAAGATAAATTTTTTAAAATTTTACTTGTAGAATTCCCTGAAAAATCAAAATGATTTTTTTTATAATTTTTTTCTTTCGAATATAAAAAAAGCAAAATGAGCAGATATGAAAATATAAAAGTGAATATTTCACAGGGTCAGGCTGATAAAATCAAGAAGGCAATTCAAGACGGAAGCGCTGTTAATATTAAACTATCTCATCAAGATCTAGATGGTAATCACGTGCTAGCAGTGACTACTTCTCAATTGAATAAAATTATAAAAGCGTACAAGAATGGTACAGGTGTATTACTTATACTAGGCAAAAGACAGCTAGCGCTCAACTCAAAAGTAGAAGGTGGATTTATAGGAGCTCTTCTTCCTTTTATCGGTGCTATTGGTAGAGCTCTTGTATCGACTGTCATTCCGCCATTCTGGATTGTTGACAAGAGTTGGTTCATCTGCCGGTTCTGCTATGGTAGAGTTGTGTATATGAAAAAGAACGGAAGAGGAATGTAAATGTCGGCTGCAGGACCAGGTTTGTTTTTGAGACCATGGACTAATGGAGGATATATAGGAGACGGTTTTTACTTACGCAACGGAAAAGGATACTAATCAGTTGGAGCAGGTTTATTGTTAGCTCCAAACTCACCATTTTCAAGCATTCCGTTTTTGAATATGATTCTTTAAGAGTGGAATTTAAAGTGAGATTTTTTTTTACAAAAAATTTTTCTTTTAATTAAAATGTTTTCTTATCATAATAAAAAAGATTAGCACTCCTCAAAAGTTATTTAAGCATAATGGTGCTGAAACTCCACATTATAATTTGTTTAAAAAAATTAAACAATTAGAGAATCAATCGAAGTCTACCCAGCTAACAATTAACATTAAAGAAACGTTGCTTTAACGTCGGTTTAGGTTCGTTTAATATTCGCTGCAAACGTAACGTGAATTAACTTTTGTGAACTCCGATTTACAGTTCTTGAACGGTCGATGCGAACGTTCAATGAACAGACAGCGAACGTTATTTTGACGTTCACTGCAAACGTTATTTTGACAGCTCTTGAACATTCAATAAGGAACAGCGAGCAATGACCTAACGTTTATATATACATACATACATATATATATATATATATATATATGTAAACTTATTCAGTTGAACTTTTAATTTTATTAGAATAAGTTTAAATAGAGTTTACTAAAAATTAAAGTGCCATCTTTACTTTTATTAAACTTCTTAACATTCAACTAAACCAGCCAAATAAATGTGATGCTTTTTTGACCTTTCACAGATTTACTTAACAAGTACAAATTCAATAATTTTACCATCTGAATTACAAATCAAGCTTATTTGAAAGACTATGAATTATTTATTACATTTAAAGGATAATGGACACAACTGGCTGAACTGTTGACAATTTCAAAATATATCTAACACAAAATATCACCACTTGCAGTGAAAAAAATCATATATTATCAGTGTGTTTGTATATATATATATATATATATATATATATATATATATATATATATATATATATATATATATATATATATATATATATATATATATATATATATATTTGGTCTAGGAATTAATTCGTGCGGTTTGACAAGGGAATACGAAACTAGCTTATTGTCTCAGCGTTTCGTTTAGCAACGCATGCGTGCGAAGATCGCTGTTATTGCGCATCGAATTCATTATAAATCATTTGATTTAAGCGTAAACAACACTATTTTTAATTTAACTGATAATGTCGATTTCTGTTCCTGATAAAGTGTTTTTGCGGGGGATTCTTCTTCATTACTTTAACATGAAGAAAAGTGTTACCGAATGTCATCGTATTTTGGTTAAAGTTTATGGTGACCATGCTCTAGCTGAGCAAACGTGTCAGAAGTGGTTTGCACGGTTTAAAAGTGGTGATTTTTGTTTGGAAGACCAAGAGCGACCAGGACAGCCGAAAAAAATTGAAGATGCAGAATTGGCAGCATTGCTCGATCAGGATTCTTGTCAAACGCAAGAAGACCTTGCAAAATTGTTAGGAATTGAACAATCAACAGTTTTCAAACGCCTCAAAGCCATGGGTATGATTCAAAAAATGTCACATTGGGTTCCACATGAATTGAAAGACAGAGACGTGGAAAGAAGAAAGACCATTTGTGAATTGCTGCTTGAAAGACAGAAAAGAAAGGGATTTTTGCATCGAATCGTTACTGGTGATGAGAAATGGATTTATTACGAGAATCCTAAACGAAAAAAGGCCTAGGTAAAGCCAGGTGAACCAGGTCCATCTCAACCCAAACGGAATATACACTGTGCAAAGGTTTTGCTGTGTATATGGTGGGATATGAAAGGTGTGGTGTACCATGAGCTTCTGACACCTGGTGAAACTATTAATGGAGAACGTTATCGACGACAATTAATGCATTTGAAGTAAGCTCTGGTCATATAACGACCAGATTGGGGTAACAGACATGATAAACTCATTTTTCAGCATGATAACGCTCGACCACATGTTGCAAAACCTGTCAAAAACTATTTGGAAAATGTCGGATGGGAAGTGTTACCCCACTCGCCGTATTCTCCGGACATTGCTCCTTCTGACTACTACTTGTTCGATTGCATGAATAACAATTTGATTGGACAGCGCTTCACTTCTTCAGAAAATATCGAAAAATGGGTCTCTGATTGGATCACTTCTAAGGATGAAGCATTTTTTCGACACGGAATTCGTAAATTGCCGGAAAGATGGGCAAAAGTAGTGACTAGTGATGGACACTATTTTCATTAATGTATTCATCCATTTATATTTTGAAATAAACCTTCAATTTTCAATTAAAAAGCGCATGAATTAATTCCTAGACCAAATGTTTATAGAATCATATATATATATATATATATATATATATATATATATATATATATATATATATATATATATATATATATATATATATATATATGTATATATATAAATATATATATATTTATATACATGTACGTATATATATATATTTATATATATATAAATATATATACAAAGCTATTGTGAAAGAATTTTTGTGTGATGCACCAGCACGTGCATTTATTAAGTGTACTAAAGGTCATGGTTGTGAAAGTTGCACTCAAACAGGGGTTAAAGTTGATCATAGAATTATTTTTTCTATTTTAAACTCAGAAAAAGGCACTGATTATTCATCTTCAAGTAAAAAACAAATACAGCATCACAAGAATAATGTTTAACCTTTGTGTAACAATGAGCCCACTTTGTGTTCGCCTACTTTGTGTAACACAAAGCGATTAACTCGAATATTCATTTCGTTCTGAAGCATGACAAGATTTATTTTGTTTTTTTTCTTTATTTATTTTTTTTGTTGACCTTATTGTTTGCACTGATTGCAATAACTGGTTTTTGAAAGTTGTTGAGCTAGTTTTTATTTATTTTTAACTAGATTCTTTGTCTTTTTTTCTTGTTTTGTTTTTTGTTTTTTTTAATGAGGTTTCGTTTGAATTTTGTGCTAAATGTAAAGGATGATTACCTAATCGCCATTGGCTAACTTCTGCATCTTTAAGAGTACTATTTCTGATGTTTAAAGAGTTTGTTATAAAGGAAAATATAAAATCCTGTAATGTTAAGCTTCATTAGTGAAATTTAAAAAAGGAAAACTACTCCAACTCATTTTCGGAAAAAGAAATCAAAAAGTTCATTAATTTAAAAGATCTAGACATTCATTTCTTCTTCAGCAAAAGAATGAGTCTTTTAATGCACTTTTACTATCTAATTTACCTATATTTATGCAAAGGGTTTTATTTCGTTCAATGTAAACATATATAGAAGAATGTTTTGTTATGTTTTTATTATGCAGCCTAAATTTAGTCTCATTTATATTTTATTTTACGTTAGCCTTTTATTTTACTTTGCCTTTTTGAGTTAAGTGTTTTGTGATGTCAACCTACATAAGCTAAACTTAAAAGAGGAAAACAACGCCAACTTTTCTTTGAAAAAAAAAAAATTCAAAAAGTACCCTTAAACGAAAGAGATAGCACGCGAATTTAAAAAGTTGTAACTAGCCGTTCATTCTTTTTTTTCTTCTGCGCTAACTTTTCTCTGAAAAGAGCTGCAAAAAATGCCTTAATCGGAAAAGATAGCACGCGAATTTAAAAAGTTGTAACTAGCCGTTCATTCTTTTTTTCTTCTGCCAAGCAGAGACGCTTTTTATGTACTTTTACTCTCTACTTTATCTCTATATACGCTAAAAGTTTTATTCATTTCAATGCAAACATATATAAAAGGATATTTTGTCTGGAGCTGCCTAAAAGACCCTAATTACCTTTTTTAAAAAAATAAACAGCAACCCAAGCAAAAATTCACAACAGGCGCAGTACAGCGCCAGTACTGTCTAATACTGGTGCAAGACTGGCAGTCAGTAATGGTTCTGTATTGGCATTTACATGGGATGATAACGCTTTGCCAGTACTGGATGTCCAGTACTTAACCATTGATGGCATCTGGTAATGACATAGTACTGCCTTAATGAAAAATTCGCAACAGGCATAGTATTGCGCCAGTACTGGAAAATAACGCTTTCACAGTCCCGAATATACGTATTATATTATTAGTATTATTTAGTGTTATATATAACAATACGTACACGTATGTAGTACTACATACATATATTGTCGGTATGTGTAAATATATATATATATATATATACAGTTGGCTAGAGGGTTTGCCTCATTATGGCCCAAAATCATAAAAACCTCCTCAAATTGGGAAAACTATACACACACAAAAATATATTTACATACTTATATATATATATATATATATATATATATATATATATATATATATATATATATATATATATATATATATATATATGTAAGTATGTAAATAAGACAAAATATTATTTTTCAATGTTTTTTTTTTGTATATAATTCAAAAGAAAAAACTTATAGAATTTCGTCTTCGTTTTCAACACTCACTAATCTTTTTATTTAACAATCTATTTTTCTTTCCACCAGCTCTATCCTTCGCACCTGAAAACCAGCGACTTATTTGACTAGAAATTTGTTTTTCGTTTATCTCAGGAAATCTGATTGTTATTACTTCTAAAATAAAAATCTAAACTGTGTATTTTAAGGGTTAAGTAAGAAATGACATAAAATAATACTTTATTCATGTTTTTTAAAGTTAGAAATAAGACAATATACCTAGCAAATATTTGTAAGTTTCTGTGCCAGAAAAATTCAATTTTTTTACACCATATGACTCTCGTCCAAAGGCACTGTAAAGCACTTGAATATTCGGTAAAATAATCTTTGGAATTACAAAAGATAAATTTTCCGAAAGTTCTAATGTACTTTTCACATTTAACATCATGAAACATTTCTAAAAAAAAAAAAATTAGTCTATAAATAAAATTTATATACTAAATATCAAATAATTAAATATAACATTAATTATAAATTTAAAAAAAAAATTTAATGTCATCAATCCATAACCAATTTCTTTAACTTTATCGAGATCACCTTTTTTTCTAACATCAACATGCTGATTAATGCTAAGGAGTATATTGAATATTTAATCTGCGAATTAATTCAATAAAAATAAAAATTGAAGTTTAAACATTTGTTTTGTGCAGTTTTGTTTATACCTAAAAAAATGTTAAAATATATGAAAATATATTAATTTTATTAAAAACAAAGTAACAGGAAAAAAAAAGGCGGCAGGAGGCCGCAAATAAACTCAAATGTTTCATACAATGTAAACTTTCTATTTTTATGTGTACAAATTACACAGTCCGGTAATCCCCGGAAACTGAGTAATTTAAATTTGAATTTTATTTGTTCTTACGAGTTTTATATTCGAGGTTGCGTAATAATAAAAGTCAACTTTCAGGATTACCTATTGATTACAAGCGATAAAATGTTATTGATTAAAAAAGGAGAATTAGAAGAAATTTTACTAACCTTGAACATCAAATTAAGTTCATTAGAAAAATCAAAGCTAATTTTAAAAACAATCAAAGTGAGACATAATCTAACTTTAGAAGATGAATAGATAACATCAAGAAAATTCTCAAGCAAATTAAATGCCATGTAAAAAAAAAAATTCAAAGTTGAAACAAAGTAAACTTTTTGCCAAATTGGAAATTTGAAGAAACGAAGTTGGGATAATACTGCCTGGAAATCCACCTGTTGCAGCGTCGTCATCATCCAGGGGTGATGTAGAAGAAGATGGAGCAGAGATTAGTATGGTTGATGGCAAAATGATAGGTTTATTGGTGGGTGATTCTGGAGCTTTTTGTCACTACTGAAAATGTTCCAGAAGAGATGCCAATGATCTGGTATGTATGCTACATGGGTTCACCATAGATAAAAACTACAATGATGTGCTTAGTACTTGGAGAAGACTAGAAAATGGCGAAATCTCGTACTAAGGCACTAAAAGACATGGACAATGCCATGAACCTATAGTTGAATCAGATGTAAAATTTTTTGCTATTCTACATCAAAAGCTACGTGTACTTGACCACTGTCTGAAAATCTTATATCACATTGTGGGCTAACAAACCCATACATGGTCTGAGCAGGACATAATGAAAAAACAGGAATGCTTCTTGATTCTTGTACTTCCAGTAGTGGTAACACTAAGATTGGACCAATAGCAAATCGTTTTTTTAGTCCAAAAGAAAGAGAGTCAATCTGCTCCATTATTCTTAAAACAGAAGACCAAGATAGCTTCTCGACTTTGTTATCTAAGTTCAATATACTCCTTAGCATTAATCAGCATGTTGATGTTAGAAAAAAAGGTGATCTCGATAAAGTTAAAGAAATTGGTTATGGATTGATGATATTCCATAAACAGACATTTCCATGGGCTATGCTTAGCCCCAGCGTGCATCAAATGTGTGCACATGCCTGGGAACTGTTTATGATTATAGGTGGATCACCAATTGCCAAGTACTCCGAGCAGTCAAGCGAAAGTTGGAATAAATACATTGTTTTCTGTTACCATATAAAATCATTAAGACTAATATCTGTGTATATTTGTGTTTGATATAAAATTATTATGAACTCAAATACATTTTATTATGAATTTCTTGAAATTAATAATAGTCAAACATATTTCATAATGAATTGGATATGATATCCTTTTCCGAGCAACCTAGCCAGCTATTAGCTTGCTGGTCACAGGGATCGAGGGGCTATTTGTTTTATGGGGCGGGGGGCGGTGGAAGACAAGTTTTTAAAAAAAGTTTTATATTTTAACTTATATTTTACAGTTTATTTGAAAATTTAAAAAAAAAAAGCAAGAGCATGACTCTCGGCGCCCATCCCCCTCCCCCATCGTTCCCCCATTCTCTGGGTCAGAGTGCACACACAAAACATATAACCTCAGAATCAGATTCTTCAGCCCAAAAAAGTAATATACTAAAGTTTTCACAAGATTTCATTAACAAATAACGGATTTATAAATTTTTTCCAAAAAACCACATTCTGTGCACACTGTGCGTTTTTATTCTTGTTTTTACTCTTTATTTTATGTTTCTCTCGTACTTTATTTTATTTTTTTACTGTTTGTGTTTTTTTTTTTATTTCAAATCAATTTTAAAAAGATATCTTTTGAAACTAGTTTTACAAGCGCTTTTTGTAAAGACGAAATGTTCTTATTACATTTAAACGTTACGAAAAAAATTTTCTTCTATTCAAATATTTATTACAAATTAAAATGTTAGATGATGTTTAAGAGTTAGTTACAAAAACGACATCATGCGCCAGTTGTATAAAGTTAAGCAAAATAATAGATAAGAGAAGAAAAACATTAATTTCAAAGAAAAAAAAAAAAAAAAAGAAATTGAGGAAAAATAAAAAAACGAACTTCTAACAAAGAGCTCTTCTTTTTATTTTTCAGATCTTAGATGTTTAATTCCTTGATTGAAAAGTTGAACTGACCCACTACTAAGGTTGTTCCGAGCCTTCCGTTCTCAAACTAGGCACTTCTGTGAGACTGTTTAGTTAAGTACCTTTGATAGCAGTGTCGTACAGTTTAAGATTTCCAAAACTCTGATTCCTAGTTAATTGAATGAAAAAATGAAACTACCCACTAGTCCGTTCTCAAATTAATCAATGCAGTGAAGCTGCTTGATTAAGCATCGTTGATGGTAGTACTGCGAATTCGAATCTTCTGAGACCGAAACTTATTTCGTTGAATGAAAATATGTGCTTATAACTATCTTAATTTCATGTCTAAACGTGATATCCCTAGCAACGCCATATATACGCACTTGTTTACCTGTATACAGCCTATATTTTACATAAATTCAAACCCACCCACTATAAAGTGTCTTCCTTGCAGTCCATTCACTCATTAATCAATACAGTATTGTCGATGGTAGATCTGAATATTCGAAACTTCTAAAACTGATGCTTAATTCTTTGAAAGAGAAGATGAAAATATACACGACTGATGGCCAGGTTCGGTATTTCGAGTGAAAGGAAGAGTCGCATCCGGCCACCGGTCAGCTTTCGACGCAAAACAACTGTACACTTGTCCAACGTCCAGTGACTAACTGTTGCAACAAGAAAGTTAACATTATTTGTCGTGCAGATCGTCCGCATTCATGTAAAATGCTACAAAGTTGCTGAACGCTCGGTTTGCGCCGCCAAAGAGACATTCTGTTTCTGCGTTGCCAGCCCAAAGCGCAAGACCAATCGGAAAACTCCTCTAGGTTGATGGAACGAGACGATTAGACAAGTGCACCTAGCTACACGTTACAATCGAAGGATGCCCCTCGTGGGCCTTAATCCTGACCCTAACCCTAACCCTACGGCACTTTTTAACCTAACTCTAATCCTCACATTTACTGTTAGGTTTAGGGTTATCATATATATTATAACCAAGATTTTTCAAAGCTAACCTCTCCCAACATTTAAAATTACAATGATTATAATATAGATTAAAATTCCAACTCCAGTTGATAGGAAAGCCAATCTTTTTGCGGTAATCGAGTTTTTTAGCGCTTTATCAGTATCGCCATTCATGATTGCTGAATCAACCTAAAATAGTAAATGAAATATTGCTTTTTTTTTTTCTTTTTTGTTTTTTAAAATAGAAATAAACATATTCAATTGATTAATCAGTGATAACCCTAATGCAAACTTATATTGCGGGTTAAGATTTTCTCTAAAAAACAAATATTTTGAGAAAATGTTGCGCTTTGAGTTGAGATACTACCGTAGCACTTTTGGAATGGTTGGATTATTCAATTATATATGTAAATAAGACTCTATTCATGTCCGCATTTTTCTTTTAGCTAACTTTTTACGTTGAGGTGAGAGACGGTTTTTTCAACCAATCTTTTTCATTATTCAAATGAATAGGTGGACTAGATTGCCTTTTTAGAGTTTATCTATTATAACATTACAATTATGTTTTGCAGTGATCTATTAATAATTAACACAACAGCTTTAAAAGCAAACAAGCAATTTATTTTTCTTGAACAGCGTTTAAAATATTAACAAAATGACATGTAACTCAATAAGCAATAGCAATAACTTACCTTTGAATCATTTACCATTCCATGATCTTAGAATATCAAAGGTTGTTAGTGAATAGGCCAAATCATTCATTTTAAACATTTGGTTTATTTACTAACAACCTTCAACAGTATAAGATAAAAGCATCTTTGCTTCTTTATGAACAAGGTTGCATTGATTCATAAAGTAAACATTAAATGATTGTAAAAGAGCTTATAGTGTTTCATAAAAACACGTTTGATCAACTACGTTAGTAATCCAACAGGCCGGTTTTATAGAGGAACTTCTCTTAGTTTTTAAAAGCAGTTATGATACCAATTTACTTCATTTTTGAAGAGGAAGTTCAATAAAAGTTTAAATGTGGATCGCTTATGCCGGGTTTAACACAACAGATATTATACTGAAGAGATGAGTTTACCAATCTTCTTAACATATTTACGCGCAGGCTGTCAAAGCTTTAATTAAGTGCAGGAATAAAGTCGCTTGACAATCTGGGTATTTTAAAAATTAAGTTATTGAAGTTATATTTTAAAAATTTCCATTGCACGAGATTGATCCAAATTTAACCTCGGTGTCTTAGTACAATAACACTAAAATAAAACCTTTTATAAAAAACTTATATTTAAAAATAAAATTTATTTATATTCATGCAAAAAAAACATACCTGACATGATTTGTATATGGCCAATGCACCAATCGGAAAGAAGCAGAACAAAAAAGAGAAGCAAGCTAGTCTCATGTGGTTATTTATATATACATGGTTTATTACAACGTTGTCATTGGCATTGACCTTCACATCAACTTTCTAAAAAATATTGAAAAAATGAGGAGCACTTTAAAATATAAAATTGCATTTAAACATTCATTTACATATATTTAACGTAATTAAGTAGATATACCTGAAATTATTATCTGCATAAAAAAATTAATAAATATTTACTGCGGTTTGTTCGTTTGATGAAGTGTTATTTATTATAATATTCTGCGCCGGCAGTTGTTGTTGCAGCTGAGGTGCATTAAATCCCATCGGATAATGGGTTTGAGGGAATAGAAACTGAGGGCTTGTACACTGAGGGTTGCTCAATATCATAGGGTAAGGATTTTGAGGAATAACAAACTGAGAAAAAGATCCCACAGTCATTTGCTGAACTTGTGGAAAAGTAAGTGCATCTCCAACAACTTGTTGCTGCTGCTGAGATTGAACGGAGTAAGGCGGAGGAGCTGTGTTTAAAGGTACTGAAAAAAAAAAATCATATTTTAATGGTGGGTTTAAGGATATATACAGTCATTGGCGTTTTGGAGAATCGCAATATCAAGTTATAACCATTACCATTTTCAGAGTACGATACAGGTTGTGAAAAATTAGCCTCAGGCTTGTTTTCCATTTCTAATGTTGAAAAATACAAAAATAAATTACAATTGAAACGAAACTGATATAACATTCATAAACATGAAACACATTCCAGGTTTATTATGATTGACTTTACTTGAACTTTATTATTTCAGAACATGATTTAAATGAAATCTCTTTTTTTTGAATAAAATAATCATTGTGTTTTATAAATGATGAATAGACGTTGGAACGAGAAACAAATAATATTTGTGGATTTTGACAGAAGACATATGATTATAGGAAAGCAAGCGGAACCTCTGCCTCTTCTGATAAATTGAACAAAGACCGTTTTTTTAAAAAAAGAGCTGGAAAAGAAGAATAGCCATGTATTTTATATGCAATGAATCTAAGAAAAATTACTCATTGCAGAAAAAATAACAAAAATTAGCCAGGTACAATAAAATGAACAAAGTTTTTAAAGCGTAAACAAAATGTGAAAATTTTTATAAACTTTGCAAATGTCACCATTTAGTGAAAATGCTGATGTTTTAAGATTGATGTTTTTAAATGCATTTTAAACAATAGTTTAACTGATCCAGGTACAATAAAATGAACAAAGTTTTTAAAGCGTAAACAAAATGTGAAAATTTTTAGCTGACTTGTATTCTAAAACGACTGTAAAGTTATAAATTCAAGGCTTACCTAAAAAAAGAAAAAGAAAAGGCCTTCCTAAATAAAAAAAAAACAAACTTTATTTCTGCCTCACGATGAAAACCAGTTTTAATTTAAACACGAAGTTTTTATTTTACCAATACCTTAAATAATACTTCAAGAAGTTTAGCATTTTACCTTTTTAAAAAACTGTTTTGATATTATTCCGTGCCTCAACTCTCAAATCATCTATATTTCACTATTGAAACTCTGAAAAGTTTTCTTTGCTAAATAAAAATGACATTTTTCCATATAATGACTTTTACTGAAACAAAATATTTGTCATAAAATGTTGTAACTGTTGAGCTTTTTATTGATAACGAACCTATTTAGTTTTGTTATTACTGGTCTATTTATAAAATGAGCATCTGTTTTATCAGGTTTGACGAATATATCGGAGAATTATAAAGTAAAAATGGTAAACAATTGTTGGTTTGGTTCTTTCAGAAATAGAAGTTTCATTTCGAAACAAAAAATATAATAATGTGAAAGTTTAGAATAAGCTCAGTAGTTTGTTATAGTTATAGCTCAGTATTATCTAAAATAATCATTTGTTATTGCTAAATTGTAAAAACCCTTTAAAAATGTATGTCTCGCTGAATGAGAAACGTGCTTCTCTGATTTCCAATTCCTCGTAGCGAATGTATTCCTCAGTTGCAATGGCTAAGATTGCTGTTATTTAAAATCCTTAAACTAAACTTATACTTTAAGTAAGATAGCGGACAGAAAATGTCATGTTAGTTTTGAGAACTTTTCATCAATGTTGTACATTCGAGATTATAACTAATTGTCTTTAAGACATTCTATGGGGGCCTTTTTACCCCTAGTCTAATAGCTTGTCTGTTAAGTTTAATCGACAGCTTGTCTTATCTTAATGAATGCCACCAGAGCTTCAAACGTAATAAGCTTTGCTGTTGATGACGTCGAGAAGGCATACCAAGATGATCGTTACGCAATTTTCAAAAATATTGAGAATTCTGCCCAAGTAGGGTAGAACGGGGCACGTTGGCCCGCTTTTTGTTTTGATTTCTAACTTTTTCGCTTTTCCTGTTTTATTTTGTTTCGGTATGGAGAAGGTTCCTAAAAATATATACCATAAAAAACTGTATCACTAAAAGCTCATATAAGTTTGTGAATATTTTTAAAATGCTTTTTTTTTAAGATGATGTTCCTTGGGCCAATGTGCCCACTGATGGTAGATGAACACTGAATTCACTCTGCACTTGGAAGTCTTTTGAGAAAGGTTTGAGGCATCTAAGACAAAAAGCATCTTCAATTTCATCTTCAATGTCATAGTCCTCACCTTTCTTGTTCGGCTTCTTTCTCCTAGTTGGACAAGATTGAATCTTGCTGGTTTTAAAACTATTTGGATACCTACTTTAGAAGAGAAAAGTTTTTTAGTATGTGTTTTATTTTTTTGTTTTAAAGCCCTTTCTTTTTTTTCTTTTGATGTCTTCTGTTTATATTCTAAGGCTTTCTTAATAGGAGTAATCTGTCAATATAGCTGATATTTATTTCCAAATTTCAGGCCTATTTATTTTCTGTTTTCTAGGCTTAGCTTTTTCCAAAGGCCTTACTTCTTCAGGAGTCGGTAAAAGAAAAGGGTCTGGAAAAATTTCTTCCTTTAAAGTAGACAGAGAGACAATCGATTTATTAAGATTTGTTTGTTTGGAAGTGTTGTAATTTGCAGTGGAGAAACCAACATCAGAATCTGATTTATCTGATGTATACGACATCAAAAAGTCACTTCCTGAAAAAATATCTCTGTTAAATGGATAAACTCCCGTTACTTGGAAGCCACTCATTATGTTCCTTGGAGTTATTGGATTAAGAAGTGCTGTTCTTAGTATACCAGGTACATCATAGATAGTCATAGGTCGTTTGTTTACAGTTATTTACGCACCACATGCTGAGTTAAACTTTTTAGAAGGATTGTAAACACTATTCAATGGTTATAGCTTATGGCTACATTGTGCTGGGAAGGATAAAAGTGTGATCCCATTTTCTATGCAAAAATCAAGAACTGGTGCATCAAGAGAAGAGCTGTGGTTGTCAATTAAAACTAGACAAGGACGGTTGTTTGGAAACGAGTGTGAGTGGCAAATTGTTTGATATAGGGGAAATGGGGGCACCTTGATCCTTTTTATGGTTTATGGTTGATTACTTGAAAACTATTGCAGACAACAATACTACTTCTGCAGATGAATCATTTGATCTGCACTATGGGGCGCTTTGATCTTATTTACAGTTTTTTTTACAAAATCAATAAAAAATTCGCAATAAAGCATAATTAAAAGCATAGCACTTCAAATTTCTGCTAAGAGATTCACATTTGAAGTTTAGTGAACAAGTTTTTTCACCAGAAACTTTAGGATATGTTTCCAAAAACTGAAAAATCAAAAATCAAATGTCAGCATTAATTAACTAAATATGAAGAAAAGTAACGTAAAACTAAATGAAAGAGAAACATTGACATAAATTTAGCAGCTATTTACAAATACAGACGCTCAGAAAAAATTGACCACGCGTCTGCTACGCACGGGTATCGAACCTCGACACTAAGCGTGCACCACTGCTCAATAGCCCGATCTTTTTCTTCAATGAGAATATTAAATGTTAAACCTATCTTTCAAAGTATCACTTTCATTGAGTTCTTCAGTGAAGTCAATATTCTCCTCATCACTGTCATCATAAATTTGAGTTGCCCATTCTGGAAAGTCATTATATTCTTCAGTGTTATATAAATCATCAAGCTGACTATTGGGGTCATCATTATCAAGTATTGGCAAATTAATTGGATTTTTTGATATTTTTACCATATTTATTGGCAAATTATTGAAAATTAATTAAAACTTAACATTTTTACCATATTTATTGGCAAATTATCATTATTTGCTCGAGAAACATGTGAGGTTGATACATCCAAGTTAGGTATATTCACACATGCACTACTCAATATTTCTGAAATTGTTTTTTGTACTTTTTGAATAAAAATAACTCATTCCAAATAAATAAGCTATAAAAATATTATAACTTGAATTTAAATTTCTAAATGATAAAAATTATAGTTAATTACACAGTAGTATGTATGTATTTTAATACGAATCGATGTAATTAATTTTTTCACATTTTTTAATGATGACATCGTGATTGCTGTTGTTGCTCACATCCATAATTATATCATCAACAGATTCTGAAAAAATAATGCTGTTTTTGTAAAAATTTACAATCTGAGAAATTGACTCCTGACAATCAAAAATACTTAGCTAACCAAACTAGCAATGCAGATAAAAACTCACCTTCTGTTTTACATGATGAAGATGTTAGTTTTATAAAGTATTTAATCAACAGTTCGTCGCGTTGGTTTGACAAGGTTCTAACTGACATTTTCGCCAAAATAGACTTAATCATTTTATTAGGCTATTTAAATCATGATGAACAAAATAAACTGAAATTTACAACGATATAGCGCAAAACAAGCAAACTGCTAAAGTGCCAAAGTTCTATCTGCAACTTTATTTAACTAATATTTAGTTTGACAAGGTTCTAACTAACAATAACTTAATAATCTCTTGCTGGTTTTTATTAACTAATTATTATGATAGAGAATTTTATACCCATAAAAAATAATATAAAAAATAGGTCTGAAAATCAAGAAAAAGTGTTCTAATTTGACAGCGATGTAGAATAAAATACCATTAAAGGTATTATTTTAAAATTAAAAAAATCTTTTTTATAACGTTACTCAAATGGACACCTGTCACATTGCGAAACAAAATACTGGTTTCGATTAGCATAGAAATTATTTTTTAATTAATTAAATTAGTTTCGATTAGCATAGAAATTATTCGATTAGCATAGAAATCATAGAACTATTATAATTCAAAATAAAAGGGGATTTATGAGCTAAAATGATCTTTTTATTTTAAAGTAATTAAAAGATTGTTCATAAACAGCTAAATTTTATTTTTGCATTAATAAATTTACAAACTTACTGCAGTCAATGTAAGTACAATTTGCCGCGCCATTACCTTAAGGTAAGTCGATCTAACTATATTTTGCAGTGCCTACCCCAAAATTAAGTCAATACTTCTTCATTTTTCTTTACTTAACTACAACGTTTAGTTGATATATGTGCACTTTGGAACGTTGATCATACAAAGTAACTTATTTTAACTTGTTAAATAAAAAATATCAGTAATATTAAAATTTAAACAACTTGTAATAAAACGTTTTTGTAGCAATAATAAAAACCAGGCTGCGTAGTTAAAAGAGAAACCACGAGGAAAACAAGTTTAGTGAAAATGCAAATAAAAACTGATGACCACGTTGAAAAACAAATTTTTTTCAAAAAGGATTTACGCCTATTTTTTTCATGTAAAAGGAGAAAAAGTCCGTGTTTGCAAAACACTTAACCTAACTACACTGTCAATTTCACAAAAGCTAGTTTACACAGCTCACAACACCAAAGATGTTAAAAATACTCCTACACAAGATCTACGAGGTAATATCATGAAAGGAAAACGTACACTGCACAGTGTACCAAAACGTACACCAACTCAGCTAGGGATCACATCAAAACCTTTTCCAACAGTTGAGTCACATTGTCGTGTAAGTACCAATAGAGAATACCTTGAGTCACACCTTAATATTTCAAAAATGTATAATCTTTACAAAGAGAAATATATAAACGAAAATGTTGAGCCAGTAAAAAAATCTATTTACTACCATATTTTCTCCACCGAATTCAATCTTGGTTTTCACATTCCCAAAAAGGATAGATGCGACCTTTTTGAGAAGTTTAAAGTTGCTGAAAACACTGATACTATGTCTGAAAAATTGAGAGAAGACTTTGAAAGACATCAAGTTTTTAAAAAAGAAATGAGAGATATACGAGCTAAAGAAAAAAAAGATAAAAATGTTCCGGTTTTACTTTTTGACCTTCAAAATTTTATATTGACTCCGCATGCAGAAATTAGTTCCCTTTTTTATCTGAGAAAGCTAAGCTTATGTAATTTAACAGCTTATTTTTCAACAACCAAAAAAGTGTACTGTGCATTATAGACTGAATCAATGGCGGGAAGAAGCGGCAATAATCTTGCCAGTGCCTTTTGCAAAGTTTTGAGTGATGTGGCAGAGGAAAACGACGTAAGTGAGTTAATTACTTGGTCCAACTCCTGCGTTCCTCAAAATCGGAATAGTATATTATCATAGGCTGTGTTCCATTTTTTAAGAGACAATCCTAACATTAAATATTCCTATGAAATATTCCCTTCAGCTCATTCATGCGTCCAAGAGGTGGATCATGCCCTTAGCGATATTGAAAAGCTCATGAGGAAAACAGATTTTTATAGTCCAATTGGATTGATAGGGATGTTGAAACAAGTTAACAGAAAAAATCCTTGTCGTATCATTCAAATGAAACCACATGACTTCAAGGAGTATTCAGTAATAGTAAAGCTGTTTAATTACAAGTCAGCTCCTTTTTCTAACGTTGCTGATCTAATATTTACTTAAACATCTCGCATTATACATTTTAAATCTAGCCATGATCGCAATGGACCTATGAGCTGTGCGAATTTCAAGTTCAATGAAAAACCTAACAGAAAGAATGCAGCAACAAGTCCATCAACTTCCACTGTTTTGAATGTAAAACCAAAGATTCAAAATTGTACAAAGAAACTTGCAGACTTAAAAAACAAAGATATTAAAGCTGCATTTCCGCTTATGCCTCTAGAGGATAGAGATTGCTATCAAGTTGTACTTCACCTATAAAACAAACATGAAAAATTTTTAAGGGTTGTACTTAATGTAATGATTTTAAAATGTACCAAAAAATGTAGCACAAAAAAAAAAAAAAAAGAGTAAACAAAATGTTGTAACCTTGTTTTGTGACTGAAACAATAATCTAATTTATAAAAATTAGCTTTTTAATTATATTATTGTTTCAGTTACAAAATTTAATGTAACTAACTGCTTCAGTCACAAAATTTCGAAGTAACTAACATGTTTCTAACTACCGTTAAACAGCAGTTAGAACCTTGTCATAGTGAGAATATGATTGTTTCACTATGACAACGTTCTAACTGCATTTTGGGGGTATTCATTTTTCTATGAAGAGTGAAACATTTTTTGATAAAAAATAGCAATACTTATAGCAAATGCTTATGTTATCATGAGTAAAAAATTTTATCGATGGATTTTAATAATTTTTGATGGAAGGAACATAACAATTTTTAACATTGATTTACTCAAAACTACTCGCGGATCAGTTAGAACCTTGTCAAACCAACACGACGAGCTATTGCTGCACTGATGATAAACAGTTTTGATATTGATTGGTTGTTATTGCTTTTTAAATTCTTTTATAGTTTTCTAACACATTAGTTAATATTATTATTAACATATTTTGTTTTTTGTACGTTTTGAATAAAAATAACTCATTCCAAATAAATAAGCTATAAAATTATTATACTTTGAATTTAAATTTCTAAATGATAAAAATTATAGTTAATTACACAGTAGGGTAAATCAAACTTTCAAAATTTTTTATTTTTTTATTGTAGCACTATATGTGAATAATAAATTTTATAAGTCATAGGAAATCACTTAACGAATTTTCTTTTTTTACTAAGATTGGAATTTTTGAAAAGGTAAAATTGCTTATTTATACATAAAGCAAAGGTGGGTCGTACTTTTTACATTATTGAAATCTGAAATTGTGTAGATTTAAAAAAATATATTTCCTTTATATAAATATGTGAAAAAGATATTTTTGTTTCATAATAAATTATGAAACGCAAATCCTTTTTTTATATTAATCTTAGTGTGGCTAAAGGTGTTTAAAGATGAAATAAAATTGTTCAAACATAATAATGAAAATTTAAAAGAGTTAAGACTTTTATTGTCTGATCAATAAATTTCACTAAATATTAAAAATTTCATAACAAACAATTTAATGTATGATGAAAATGATATTTAAATATAAGTAAAAAATAAAAAAATATTTTTAATGACTAAAGTTTTTATTTAGTTATACTTACACTTGCATATTATTGCCAAAAAAAATTGTAATATAATCTACATATCGTATAACACTTTGTTTTAAATTCCAATTTTTCTATACAACATCATTTTTAGTAAAAATACATTTGATGTATAACAAAAAAACCTTTTTTATAAATCAACAGAAAATATTTAGTACTTAATCTTCTCAAGGCCATCATTGAGACTTAACAACTTCCAGGCTGGATGCCTCAATGCAATTTAATACTATTATTAACAATTGTTTTACTGTGTCCTTTTTTTGAGTTTTTGTTTTGTTTTGCTGGAAGTCTTCCAGTAAAACAAAACAAAAACTTAAATATAATATATAATATTACATTTGATATCAAATATAATATATAATTGATATCATTATTTTCAATTTTCTTTTATACATATTTATTCACATTTACGATACATAAACCGTAAACATTTTTTCAGAAAATTATTTGCAAATGTAAAAGAAAAGAATTAATGCAATCATGAACAATTGCATAAGCAATTTATGAATATGATAACTTTAAACAAAATACAACAAAAGAAATAAGAAATAACACATATTGCAGAGCGGTAAGCGCCAAACCATTTTAATTTAAATATTACTTTTTCAAATCTGCCTCAATATCAATTTTTTATTTATTTCCCATACGGGTCTCAGACAGATCCCGCGAATAAAGCCCCTATGTATCCCATACCAGATTACCGGACAAATCCCATACGGTACCCATATGTTTTGGTTGGCTGGGTTAGTGGTAAATTCAAAGCACATTTTTTGTAAATGATGTTATGCAATTCTCCTTGAATTCTGTTATAAAGATGTCATAAAAATATATGCAAACTTATCTTCTTGTCAAAATATTGGCGTGTTGTCATACTTTTTACATTAATCTTTAGCTCATAATGTTTAGAATAAGAATTCCTTATATCTCTTTTCAGAAAATAATTTACTTTTTAATTCCCATGTTTAGTCTAGCAAGTCACTGAACAACTTTTTTTTTTCAACTGAATCATTAGACAAACTTAGTATATTTACATAACTATATAAATATCATTGTATTTACAACGTGCAGTTACCATTAACTACTTCTCTTTTAACAAGCGAAAGTAAAAATAATACGTTGCACACTGAGCAAATTTTCAAAAAAAAATGGGCAAAAGACAAAAAGGGAAAATCATTTGGAGCTTTTCTGCTAACGTCAGAACAATCAGGAAAAAAAATTTTACAATCGTTATTACATTTTTTCATAAACGCTGACATAAGTTTAACAGTTGTTATAATTTAAGAATTACAATTGTTGGTAAGTTAGCAAAGAAATACAGTCCAAATACTGAAAACATTTCCATCAACAAGCATAGCCGTATATACCTACGAAAAATAAATAAGCTTACAAATATGCAACTCTTAATCAAACAAGTTATAATCCAACCCCGATCTATTTTTTTTTTTTTTTTTTTTAACATAGATGATATTTTCTGATACAGTGTACAATTAAAAGCAAGTACCTAGTTGTAAGGTTAGTAAAAAATAAAAATAAATAAAAATAGCCGGAGTTTGCTAGCTGTAACAGCCTGATCAGTTTTGATTATTATAGCAGCAACCTAACTATATTGCTGCGATAATAATTATTTGTCATTTAAACAACCATGTAAAGATTATGCTATACACAAACTCATGCAATCTGATGCCATCTCAATCTCATCTGGATATTGAAGAAAAGATAATGAAGAAGAAAAAAACTTTTTCAACTGTTGCTGCTTGGTTAGGGTTAAACCTTTTGCTAATGGCTCAATTTAAATCTCAAAGAATAAAGATCAAGAAATAAAAAATTTGCAAAAACATACTTACAACAAAGGCAACAAAAAACAACAATCCCTATTGGGACCCCAATAGCTATATAAACAACATTTGAACTTTTGACTTCAGTGTCTTTTTTATCACTGATCCCTAGAAAATCAACTTATTATAAAATATCTTTCTTGGATAAAAAAACTCAGTGTCAAGTTAAATGTAATCACGTGAAAAAAAAAATCGAAAAATAGTTTTCTTATATCTAAATTTCAGTAATCGTTAGTGTTAACTAAATTAAACACTTTTTGTAAAGAAATATTTGGCATTTTAAATCAACTAAATATTAATTTGATTTATTACCAAAAAGGTAATGCAAATATAAGCAAACATTGTATGAAAAAAAGTAACTGAAATTGAAAAAAATGAAATGGTTAAATTTTTGTTTATATTAAATAATCTTAATTTGTTTGTGCTGCTGAAAACTGAAACAAATATTTAATGCAAATCACTTTTGGTTTATCAGAAGACTTAATTAAATGTTAGTAGTTTTCTTAGCAAAAAATATTTGTTGAAAAATATTTTATTATCCAGAAAGTTATAATAGGTTAAATAATAAAGAACTATCCGAGTCAATCATCAAAACCAATTTACAAAGAATTTGGAAGTAAAAGAAGTAAAACTTTTTTGTTGAAAAATGTTTTATAAAAAGGTAATTAGCTGTTTAAACTTATCTCGTTAAGTATAAAATATACCTGGACAGTTATAAAGAGTGCAGTATTGATTTTCAACCAGAACTGCACCATCGCAATCGTCCCCATAATAAAGCCGATTGATGCAGTATCGGATCCTAATTGATTTTGGTGTATCGTATGAGCCGCCATTACAGGTGGTGGAGCATTGGCTCCAAGAATTCCAGCTTGTCAGGAAGCCTGAAAGAAGAAATAAGCGTCATAAATGAACTAACAGGTACCCAATAGTAACTAACTATATGCTTACTCACTCCATGTTGATTGTAAAAAATAGAAGAGCATTTAAAAAAAAGTATAATAAAGTTTTTTTTGGATGGCTTTGAATAAAAAGCACCTAATATTTCAGTCTTTAACTTTATTTGGTAAAGTATTTTTTTACTTTGATTATTATTGCGCAATATATATTGTCTTACCCAAGAGGTACTCAAGATAAGCACGGAAATAAATTGCAACTGGAATAAAGCAAGTTCATTAACAAGTAAAGATTTTTAAAGGATTGATACTGTGGAGATCTGTCACAGCAGCCACACTTTTGCATTGTTAGGATATGCTGTTGTGACAAAGTATACAAATTTCATTGTGAGAATCGTTCTAATGATAAACAATTTGTGTTTCAACAAAAAGAATATTCCACTATAAACAAATAACTAGCGGAAACTAATTTCTTTACGCTGAAATAAAGTGTATATAAAGCTTCAAACTTTCAAGATGTTATGAAAATATTAAAATGTTATGAAAAATAGTGAGATTTTAAAATAGTAGGGAATAATATCTCTAAACATACTTCCTGATACAACCACAACAAGTGCTAATAAAAAACCACTAATCAGTGCAATTCTTTGATATCCTAAATTTAAAAAAAAAAAATTTCTTAAATTACAATTACATAAAGTTCATATGCAAATTATATATATATATATATATATATATATATATATATATATATATATATATATATATATATATATATATATATATATATATATATATATATATATAATTTGCATATGAACTTTATGTAATTGTATATATATATATATATAATTATATATATATATATATAGATATAGATATTTACTTTTGAAATTCACTTTCACCGCTATGCGGTCAGAAACTTTGAAAAGTTAACATGTAGTTGTAACTCTTTCCGGAAAACTTTGAACCATGTTCAGATAACACTAATGTAACTAGGTACTTTGGCCGTACATAGGTTTCCAAATAATATTTACTAGGTTGTTGCACATTCTCATCCAGAAAAATTCGTGCAATTACCAAAATTCAATCAAGTATTTAAGAAGAGCTCTTTTCTAATTGAGATACCAAAATGTTTTGGGAACCCAAATGTTTTGGGAAAGCAGTGTGGTTAGGTTGATTTTTTATATGTAAGATGCGTTTCTGAGGTTTTCTCTAATGAAATCATGCAAAGAAGATTAAAAATCACAAATTCAATTTTTGAAAATACGCTTGCAGTCAATGCACAAACATTTAACTGTTTATTCTTTTGCCAGAGATAAAAGAAATTTTAGCTTTTATAGCTACAGGCTTGTTTATCTCAGACCCAGTTTCATTGAATTTGTGATTTTGGCAATATAATCTTGACAAAGGCTAATTACTGCGTTTTTAACGCTAATTCGCCAATATTTCGTATGTCATGTCTTGCTCATTTATTCAAAATAAGTTGACTGTACTTGGGTGGTATTCTCGGCAACTTTGAAAAAATGCCTTACAATTGAAAAGGAAAGTTTATTAATTTATATAATATAATATACTGAATGAGAGAAAAAAGATTTTCGAATAAAGTTAAAGTTATTTACAATCGTCCCTGGTAAATAATTCAAAGAAAAATTTGTAATTCACCTGTGGTTGTTGCCATCGTCTATCAAATTTCACTTTGAATACATAAATCATGCAATCAGTGAAACCCGACTTTAAGTAAGATTTTCGTTTTATTGTTTTGTTATCTTCCTATCATTTCAATAAGTTACTAGGAAATCTTTGACATGTAAGGAATTTGTTCACAAAACTTCTTTTTCAAACGATCCTTATATAGAGGTTCTGAGAACATTGTGACAATATTTATGTGAAAATGAAAATAATAAGATTTGTCTTAATTAAAATTCCGACTCCTGCAGCTCCTTTTAGGAAAAAAGGTATTTGATGATAAGAAAAGCTAATGCTGCATTTGTTAGTTCTACAAAAAAAGAGATTTGTTAATGTTTAATTTCAATTAATTGATATCAAAGAATTTTATTTTTCTAAAATATTTTTAAAATGCTGTGAAAGTATTTTTTAAGCATTTTCAAAGACACAATCTTAATCACCGAAGCAGAGGAAAACATTCGCTGCGTAAAAGTGGGTATCTTTTGAGTACGTTTCTCTTTCAGTTAGACATTTATTTGAGGCTTTTACAATTTAGCAAAATCAAATAATTTTTTTAGATAACACTGAGCTATAAGTAACAATTCTATTAACAATTACAATCGCAACAAATCTCGTTTTCGGAATTTCTGCCAAAAATTTCCTATTATTTAAAACTATTATTCAATCTACGGATTGTTCGTCGTGTTTAGGAAAATCAACGCAATATATCTGCATGTTCCAAATATCGCAATTTCTTAAATTGCGATATTTGGAACATGCAGATATATTGTTATGTTTAATGTGCTATGGCGATACATTGAAAATTTTCTATTTGTCATACAGAAAAAAGCACGATGATAAAAACTTGGTCAAATAACCTAAAAGTTATTAATAATTCTTTTATTCTTTTTCTAAGAAAAGCGGGCATGTCGAAACCGAAACTTGCTGCATAAGATTAGTACATTCGTAATAATCCTATAAAATATTTTACATTTATAACAACAGATAGTTAACAAATGGGAAAAATGATCCAAGATTAAAGTTTAAATAAAACCAATTATATAGAAAAATGCCTTCTTCATTTAGTAACGAAAATTCTTCAGAGTTTCATTTAGTAAAATATAGATGAATAGAGAATTGAGACAAGAAAAAAAATCAAAAAAATTTTTTAAAAAGGTAAAATGTTAAATTTCTTTATAAAAATTGAATGCTTAAATTGAAACTTCTTTTTATTGTGAAGTAGAAAATAAGGAATTTTATTTTTAAGGTAAGCCTTTTATTTTTATTTTTTTACAGTCGTTTTAGAATATAAGTCAGTTAAAAATGTTCACATTTTATTTATGCTTTAAAAAATTTGTTCAATTTATTGTACCTGGATCAGTTAAACTATTGTTTAAAATGCATTTAAAAACATCAATCTAAAAAAACATCAGCATTTTCACCAACGACAGCAGAATGCGGAAACCAATGACGAGGTATCTTTTGTTACCATTAACTGTCCGAGCACTGATAAACCATTGAAACCTTCGATAAAAATAACTTTTACCACTTTTTTTTTGCAGAGATAGTTAAAGTTATTAGTGTAAGGGTTAAAGTTATTAGTGTGTGCTCTCCACAGACCTCTTTTTTATTATATATTCTGTCGGTGGAGCAGCATAAACACTCTTGTATATGTACTAGTTTAAATACATAGTCTCTCCAAATGATCAGTTTCAATCCTCGAGATTTAATTATTAAAAAGAATAAAAATAAATGAATCAGAAAAAGGTTCTGGTAAAATTTTAAATCAATCTAAGTGTATTTTATCTGAGTTAGAATTGCAAATTTTTAATGGGAATCCCGTAGATTGGCAGGGTTCGTGGGATCAATTAAATTTATCAACTCATAGGCATGAAGGATTAAGTGATATAGATCGATTTGACTATCTAAGAAAAATGTTTGTCTGGCCAAGCATAGCCTACTATTTCTGGTCATTCACTTAGTTCAGAAAATTATAAAGAGGTAATTGAAATCTTGACTAGTAGGGAATTCACAAGTTTTAATTTCAGTACATATGGATTCTTTGTTAAAAGTAAAAAAAGTGAAAGATTTCCATGATCTTAGAAGAACTAAGAAAACTTTATACTGATATAGAGAGCTGTGTAAGTAATCTTATATCCCTAAAAATAGAGACAACAACTTACAGCTGTTTGTTAATTCCTATCCATAAGGAGAAACTGTCAGATGAACTTTTAATTTTAATTTCTAGAAAACTTGCCGGAGAGTTGTGGACTTTAGATAGTCTTTTAAAATTTTACAATGAAGAATTACAAGCTAAGGAGCATTTCGTCAAATATGTTTTAAAGTCATGTTATGATAAAAACGAGTATAAAAACTTGAAATACGATTCTTTAAACAAAAATGCACAGCAAAATTTTTCTCATAATTTTAGAAACAAGAACAACTTTACTATATCAGGTTTTCATACACAAAATAAAAGAGCACCAGAACAATGAATTTTAAAATATGTGTTTTGTTTAGAAAATCATAAGCCTTCTCATTGTTTACAAGTTACGAATTTAAACTCAAGAATTGAAATTCTAAAACAACAAAAGAGACGTTTCATCTGTTTAAAATTAGGTCATATTTCAAAATTTTGTCTTTCTAACTATCAATGTTTTCAATACAAATGGGAAACACCACATTTGTATTGAAAAACCCAAAAACACCACATCTGTCGTAACTCTCGATTAAATTACTTTTAAGCCTGTTAATTGGCATGGTTAAACTCCTCACTCTCTAATTCCTCTCTTATTTCGCTCAACAAATTTCCTAAACTTACTCGTAACGCTCTCCTCCTCGCTACTTTCCTTCCTAACGCGGCAGCCATTTTTAAATAGATATGAACAACAACTCAGAATAAAATCGAATTTTTGTCAGAATCAACACCTTCAACAATTAAATTCCAATTCTATCAAATCTTTTTTAACAAAATCACAAATAACATGCTCCATTTACTCAATGTTCAACAACTTTTCTTAACTCTTCATAAACTTTTTCTTTAATCTTTTAATGTTAAATCTCGAGGATTGAAACTGATCATTTGGAGAGACTATGTATTTAAACTAGTACATATACAAGAGTGTTTATGCTGCTCCACCGACAGAATATATAATAAAAAAGAGGTCTGTGGAGAGCACACACTAATAACTTTAACCCTTACACTAATAACTTTAACTATCTCTGCAAAAAAAAAGTGGTAAAAGTTATTTTTATCGAAGGTTTCAATGGTTTATCAGTGCTCGGACAGTTAATGGTAACAAAAGATACCTCGTCATTGGTTTCCGCATTCTGCTGTCGTTGGTGAAAATGCTGATGTTTTTTTAGATTGATGTTTTTAAATGCATTTTAAACAATAGTTTAACTGATCCAGGTACAATAAATTGAACAAATTTTTTAAAGCATAAATAAAATGTGAACATTTTTAACTGACTTATATTCTAAAACGACTGTAAAAAAATAAAAATAAAAGGCTTACCTTAAAAATAAAATTCCTTATTTTCTACTTCACAATAAAAAGAAGTTTCAATTTAAGCATTCAATTTTTATAAAGAAATTTAACATTTTACCTTTTTAAAAAATTTTTTTGATTTTTTTTCTTGTCTCAATTCTCTATTCATCTATATTTTACTAAATGAAACTCTGAAGAATTTTCGTTACTAAATGAAGAAGGCATTTTTCTATATAATTGGTTTTATTTAAACTTTAATCTTGGATCATTTTTCCCATTTGTTAACTATCTGTTGTTATAAATGTAAAATATTTTATAGGATTATTACGAATGTACTAATCTTATGCAGCAAGTTTCGGTTTCGACATGCCCGCTTTTCTTAGAAAAAGAATAAAAGAATTATTAATAACTTTTAGGTTATTTGACCAAGTTTTTATCATCGTGCTTTTTTCTGTATGACAAATAGAAAATTTTCAATGTATCGCCATAGCACATTAAACATAACAATATATCTGCATGTTCCAAATATCGCAATTTAAGAAATTGCGATATTTGGAACATGCAGATATATTGCGTTGATTTTCCTAAACACGACGAACAATCCGTAGATTGAATAATAGTTTTAAATAATAGGAAATTTTTGGCAGAAATTCCGAAAACGAGATTTGTTGCGATTGTAATTGTTAATAGAATTGTTACTTATAGCTCAGTGTTATCTAAAAAAATTATTTGATTTTGCTAAATTGTAAAAGCCTCAAATAAATGTCTAACTGAAAGAGAAACGTACTCAAAAGATACCCACTTTTACGCAGCGAATGTTTTCCTCTGCTTCGGTGATTAAGATTGTGTCTTTGAAAATGCTTAAAAAATACTTTCACAGCATTTTAAAAATATTTTAGAAAAATAAAATTCTTTGATATCAATTAATTGAAATTAAACATTAACAAATCTCTTTTTTTGTAGAACTAACAAATGCAGCATTAGCTTTTCTTATCATCAAATACCTTTTTTCCTAAAAGGAGCTGCAGGAGTCGGAATTTTAATTAAGACAAATCTTATTATTTTCATTTTCACATAAATATTGTCACAATGTTCTCAGAACCTCTATATAAGGATCGTTTGAAAAAGAAGTTTTGTGAACAAATTCCTTACATGTCAAAGATTTCCTAGTAACTTATTGAAATGATAGGAAGATAACAAAACAATAAAACGAAAATCTTACTTAAAGTCGGGTTTCACTGATTGCATGATTTATGTATTCAAAGTGAAATTTGATAGACGATGGCAACAACCACAGGTGAATTACAAATTTTTCTTTGAATTATTTACCAGGGACGATTGTAAATAACTTTAACTTTATTCGAAAATCTTTTTTCTCTCATTCAGTATATTATATTATATAAATTAATAAACTTTCCTTTTCAATTGTAAGGCATTTTTTCAAAGTTGCCGAGAATACCACCCAAGTACAGTCAACTTATTTTGAATAAATGAGCAAGACATGACATACGAAATATTGGCGAATTAGCGTTAAAAACGCAGTAATTAGCCTTTGTCAAGATTATATTGCCAAAATCACAAATTCAATGAAACTGGGTCTGAGATAAACAAGCCTGTAGCTATAAAAGCTAAAATTTCTTTTATCTCTGGCAAAAGAATAAACAGTTAAATGTTTGTGCATTGACTGCAAGCGTATTTTCAAAAATTGAATTTGTGATTTTTAATCTTCTTTGCATGATTTCATTAGAGAAAACCTCAGAAACGCATCTTACATATAAAAAATCAACCTAACCACACTGCTTTCCCAAAACATTTGGGTTCCCAAAACATTTTGGTATCTCAATTAGAAAAGAGCTCTTCTTAAATACTTGATTGAATTTTGGTAATTGCACGAATTTTTCTGGATGAGAATGTGCAACAACCTAGTAAATATTATTTGGAAACCTATGTACGGCCAAAGTACCTAGTTACATTAGTGTTATCTGAACATGGTTCAAAGTTTTCCGGAAAGAGTTACAACTACATGTTAACTTTTCAAAGTTTCTGACCGCATAGCGGTGAAAGTGAATTTCAAAAGTAAATATCTATATCTATATATATATATATATATATAATTATATATATATATATACAATTACATAAAGTTCATATGCAAATTATATATATATATATATATATATATATATATATATATATATATATATATATATATATATATATGTATATATATATATATGCTACTCACCTCCCCAAGGCTTTTAAGGCCACTACAAATGAGGAGGCTACTTGTGGTTATATATATAATATATTCAAATATTATTTATTATATATACACATATAATATATACATATGCTATATAAATTTATATATAGCATATGTATATATGATATATATATATCTTTATAGCATATTTAGATATTATATATATATGTGTATATATATGTATATATGTAGACATTCGTTTATATGTGTATACACATTTTTTATACATTTTATACACATTTTGTATTATATATAAATATAACACAAATATTTATATGTATAAATATTTATTCATATGTGTACATACATAATAACTTTGATAAATATAAGTTATTATGTATTTATACATTTAGAATTATTTACATGTATATATAATTATGTAAATAATGTAACATATATATATGTGTGTACATATATACATATATATATATATATATATATATATATATATATATATATATATATATATATATATATATCTGTTTGTGTGTCTTTATGTAACATTACATACATTTATGTTAAATGTTTAAAAATCATTGAGAAATTAAACAATGGTATATATTATTAATATTGTTTGTAATATTTCATAAAACTAATTGTTTATGTTAATTTTAGTTAAAAAGTTATAATGACAACCAATGATGTTATAATGCAAACTAATGAAAAGTTGACTTCATTAAAGTCAATTGTGAGATCCACTAGGTTTTCATTATTTTGCATTCACCATTTTTATAGAGTTTTTGTATATAATATATATATATATATATATATATATATATATATATATATATATATATATATATATAAAGAGAGAGAGTGAGATAGAGAGACAGAGAGAGAGAGAGCAGGTATTTGCTAATTATTCATTTAGTTTCTAAAAAAAGCCAGATTCATATTACAGTTTATTTAGAAATCTTTTTTTATTATTATTATTTTTAGCTTGCAAACGAGATGAGTTAGTAAGGTAATGTTGGAGTTTTTGTTAATAATTTTGTCTGAAATATAGTTGTATATATGATATAAAACAAAACATGTAATATATTGCATCAAAGATTTAAAACTATTTTGTTTTGTCAAAAAAAGAAAAGCAATACTCTGTAATTTTAAGTTATGTATTTATTTAAACTGTTAACAAATTTTTTTAATATTTATTTAGTTATTTATTATCAAAGTATAATACTTTTTTTAATTCTTATTTTTTGCTTTAGATGTTGCTGAGAAAAGAACAAGAAGATTTGTCAACAGTTTGCAGGTATGAAATATCTGCAAAAGATTTATATCTTAAGATTTTTTGTTTTAAATGATAAAATACTTTTGCATTATTCCTTTCATTTAAATTTTTCATGCACTTTTATTTTTTCTCTACTGACCTTTTTTTAAATAAAACCTGTTTATATTCAGCGGAAGAAGATGAAATAAGTAAGCTTTATGATCATAAAATTTGGAGGTTTAAATGAGTTTTATTTTTAAAATTTTTGATCTTCCTTTCACATTTAGCTTTAAAAGAAATGCAAATCAAGCAAGGTAATAATTTTCATATTGTTAATCTGTTACTTATTTACCCTTTAAAGTCTACTTCGTTTTTTTTTTTTTGGTGGGGGAGAAAAGTGAAGGCAGAAAAGAAACTATAATATAAAACCTTAATTTCAATTTTATTTAAGGTGAGGAGGAGTTTCACGTTAACCTCGGACGGTAATCTTTTTAATGGTAGGATAACGTGATAAAATACTCCTTTATCTGCAAAACAGGTAAAATTCAAGAAGGGTTCTCTGGTTGTAAAAAAATGCTTTTACTCTTCTGTAGTATCAATTATGATATGGCATTATGTAAGACCATCCAAACCGCACAAGTGGGAATACATGAATGTTAAAAAATTGGTTGCTTTCGAATTAATCAAGTATATTTTGGACTCACTTTTTTACTTCTATTTAAGCATATTCACAATATGTTTTTACAATTAGTTTGAATATTACCAGTTGTTAAAATTAATTATCTATTTTAATATATATTTTTTGTTTTATGTTAAAATTACTAATTTAGTTTAAAATGTACTTTTGTTTATAGTTCGAAAAAAGGGTGAGTTGGGTACCTAGTATATATTGCAATTTTAGCTAATTTACTAATTTTGCTAAAAATATTGTACAAAATTGCATAAAAGCAAAATATTTTCTTTTTAGCTAAAAGAGAAGCAATCCTGGGTAAAAATAAATCTGTTTATTTTATATATTAAATATTCTGAACGTTATTAAGTTACTATTAAACGAGTTACAGTTTGTTGAGCTTTATTATCCTCAAGAGCCCATCATTACCTTAAAAAAAAAGAATAAGTTTGTTTGGTTTGCTAAATTTATTTTCTCATTTTACTTTTTAAGTTATGAATCATTAGTTTAGTTATTCCAATGTATTTGAAATGTGTTTGCATTACTGGTATCTACAAATTAAAAACCTTTAGAAATCTGTATAAGCTAGATTAAAATGAGTAGATTAAGTATAAAGAAAATTATAATATTCATAATAAAATTTGAATAGTAAGCAAATGTTTAAACAAAAAGTTTATTTAAGGACCACAAGAATAGATTTACAAACCACAAGAGAAACGTGTGTCATTTTTTAACTTATTTTACTTTTAGTTTTGTCTTATGATTTCTTACTCTTTTGCATTTTTTACGTTTTGTAGGACTTACACGGGCTGATTTTCAAAGTTGGCGACAAGAGCACCACGGGCCAAATTCTCGCTGTGCCTTCGAGGTTTGGAGGCGAAATGGCGGGGCAGATTTTCCTAATTTCCGCAACATGTCACGTCTTTGAGGTGGTCGAGGCGGGCGGGAAAGAGGTGTCGTGGAGAACCACTACTGCTAGGTTTAATGTAGTAAAATAATGTTGATACTGAAAAAATTAGTATTTACATGTGAAAAAATTCTGTTTTTATATTGTTCACCTACTTTTGTGCTTTTATCTTAACTTTGAAAAATACATCTGAGTCAGCAAAAAAAAAGGAATAATATACAGACACTAAAAACGTTACCACTCTTCAAGGATCTAAACTTTAAAAATGCAGAATATCTTTATTGCCAACACTGCAGTAGAATTATATATATATATATATATATATATATATATATATATATATATATATATATATATATATATATATATATATATAATGCAAAATTTAAAAAGACTTGTTAGTAAAATGGGCTGTTAAAAATGGACTAACAGAAAAAGAAAAAAAGAAGTACACTTGCTTATTACAAAAACTAGTTTCCGATAAAAAAAAAAAAAAAATTTTAACAAGCGAAACAAATATATGTCAAGAATATAACAAGTATTTTGGTAATGTAGGCCCCTCGCTTGCTTTTAACATTGTGCAACCAAATCAAACATTTGATAATTTTTTTGGGAGAAAAACTAAAAACTCGTTTAATAAAAATCCAGCGTGGTAGTTTTTCATTTTAAACGCATGCGTACGAGCAAATAAAAACATTCTAGGTCTGCGTTTTTTTAAATTTTCAAAATGTTATTTTGCATCATCCGATAGAACGCTAACCCTATAATAATCATTTTAGGAAATAAAATAATGGAATAAAAAAACCAAACATATCTAAATTGCCGATAAGCCAATTACTTTTTACGGTGGCCAGATTCACGGATTTGGCGACTAAGTGGCCTATCTCGCAACCCTGACGACCGTACTGTGCCCGCTCAATGTAAGTGCAATAAAGATGTCTGTGCAAATCAATTGCTCTGCGCTAAGAAACCAGCTCGCTAGAACAGCCAACACAGGAATTCATTTGCTCCTTTTTATAGTAGATAAACGCGAAGTTTCATGGGTTAAAAATGACTACTTCTTTAATTGAATACAATGACCTGGGGAGGTTTTAAACACAATATTCTATAATGAAACTCTTTGTTAATAATATAAAACTTATTTTAATAATAATAATAATATGTGAAATAGGGTTTAGAGAGAGTGGCACTGACTTTATAAAATACTAACTCTACTTTTAAACCGTTTGGTTTACTTGGTAAGAGGTAAAATTAATTAAAAAATTAAAAAAAATTAAAAATCATCAAACTAAAAATCATCAAATCATTAAATTAAAAATCACCAAATTAAAAAAAAAATAAGTGAAAAAAGACTGAAAAAATCAGTTTAGCATCAATTTAGCTTTTTAAATAACAAAAATTGTAGTAAATCAGTATTAAAAAAAACATAAAAATTAATAAAAAATAAAATCGTTGAGATAAATCATTAACTTCTTGTTCACATTCGAACAATCTGTAACGTTCTTTTATCTTTCTTAAAAATCCGTTTTCAAGTTCTTCATCGGACGATAGTTCACTGCTCATTTTGTAATCTTCTGATTCAACAGAAACTGATTCAGAATGTCTTTGGTTTGTTAAACCATGTGTTCCTCTATGCTTTACATTTTCGCCGAGAATTAAGCTGCAATCATAGCAACAAAGATTTGAAACACCTACGTACATAAAATTTTTTCTTGACATATTATTAAGAAGGTTTACCTCTGCATGTTCTTCAAAAAGATTTGGAACAATGTTTAACAAAAATTCTTTTTTTTGGTGAGCGATAAGTAAATGGAATTTGCAGATGTCTTGCAGTGGTCTTAAAAACAAATTTATCGGTAGAAAAAGCATTACTTCCTCCAATTGTAATATTTGCATATAGTTTTTTACCGAGGATAAAATAAATTCCGAATGTTCTTTTAAAATTTTGTAACTTTCTGGGGTGTTTTTACCTTTTTTTTGTAATATCAAAATACTTTTATCCCACTTAGATTTGCAACTTTTTAAATTGTTCGCAAAACTGGAAACTACGTCATTTAAATCTTTCATATTCGAAAGATCATACTTTATTACATTTTTCAAACGGGATTGAAAGTCTACATTAAAAATTAAATAACTCCCTAAAAGGAACAAGAAGGATTGACTGATTTCATCGTCGAATGATGCCGCATTGAGGTATGAAATTATTTCGAAGCAAATGAATTTAGTTCTTCGTGAAGCATTTTTATTGTAAGATAGAAGAAAAGCGTTTTGTGAAATCGATTTTTTTAAAACTGCCGTACACGGTTTCTGAATGGCAAATATATTTGCTAATGCATCTAGATAACGGCAGTCTTTATACGATTTAAAGTTTCTCCAATTATCTTTGTAAACTCCAGCCCTCGAAGTTTTTTCTTTTTTTAGCTTTTCCATTTGAAAGACGTTACCTATAAGTTAATTTTTTTAAGAGAATATAAAGATATTAAAAGAAAAAACTAATTTAGTAATTTCGCTTAAAACTAGAGAGAGACACAATAGCGGAATTTTTTTAAAACGATTATTTCAGTCATTATTTAACCAGGTTATTAATAAAAGTAATTGTTTCTGTTAAGTCATCATTAAGGCATCCTATTAAGGCATCACATATTCATGAAGAAATTGTAAAATTATGACTAGTTTTTTCATGATTGATAAACAAATCACATGAGCAATTATAACACTTCGCAAGTGTTAAAAGTTTAATTACTATAAATAATAAAATATATAATTATGAAAAAGAACTTCTCCGGATAACAATAAATATGGAGTTTTGTTATATTAATTAATAGAAAAAAAAAAAAAAATAAAAAATAAATAAATGTTATTATTCCAAAATCGAGAAAAACACAACTTTTTATCTTTCAGGAGACATTTTATTGAAAATATTCTTTTTATGACGACTGTACGAAATTTTTGATCTAAAAATACAGATAGAGTGTTAGTCTTTTTTCTTGCATTGCGTAAAATGATTAATTGTTTTGTTTTTTGTTTTAAATTTCTCAAGTTTATTTTTGGTAAAATTAAAACTTGATTATCATGAAACGTTCTTGGTAAATTTTATTTTCCTGTCTTAATTTAATGTACATTAATTTTTTGTTTTAATTAATACTTAACTTCAGGATTGCGTTTAGAAATTTTTCTCCTGAAGTTCACAGATCTTCAAGCCTAGTTAGTAGCAAATAATCGCTACTAAATTGACTTGAAAATTTGTGAAACGTGCGGTTCGATGAGGGTCGAAATGTAAGTTACCTGATGTTTTGCACCTGGTTCGTTTTTTAGGTAATTTTTTATTCCTTTTTAAACATGACGATTAATTATGACGATGAATGATGACGATTATAAATAATAATTAAAAGGAAAAGGAAAAAAAAATTTCAACGCGGGTGAAAAAAAAAAACCCGGACTGAAAGCTGGTCAAAGTTCAAAGCGGTTGTCTCACTATTTGATATTTTGATCTTTAAATATTTGTTATGGTTACTTGCAACAGAATAAATCAATAAAATATATAAATATAAATCAATGAATAACAGTTTTTTTTATAAAATCTGAAGATTTGCTTAATGCGCTTGATGAAGTAAAGTGAAAGACTTAAACAAATCGTTTTAAAATAATGCTGAGGGGAATTCATTTGAACCAGAACAGAGAATTAAGAGATAAAACAGGTGTTATTATAAAAGATTTACTTAGTCTGTATAATATTACCAAATAATTTGCGCGATAAATACCAAAAATACGTTTCAACATTAAATTAATTTGTTTATTTAGTGAAATTAAATATTTTCTAGATTTTTATTTAAAATAATTTCATCTCCATAAACATTTTTATGTTAAAATTTCGTCAATATTTTCACTTATCGTTAGTTTTTAATCAACAAAATATATGTCTGTTGCATTTGTAAAAGCATTATTAGATAATTGAAGTGTTATTTTTAGAGGAAAGACTTATGAAGTTTTTCCGAGCGTAACGATTAAAGAATAAAATTAACGTGCGTTCGTAAAATTAACCGAGCGTAACGATTAACGGTATCAATTAAATTGTAATATTGAAATTCCGACGAGTAACTTATTCAATTAATACGCAACTTCAAGTAATTTGCTCGAAGGGTTCGTCATAACTTCCGTAAATCAATTAATTTGCTCGAAAATTCCGTTAAAAAATTACGAAAACCATCGATTAATTGATTACGATCCTCTCCCGTTAAATTGTCAGAAAATTTCGAAACTGACGATTTTTACGATAATTACTTTCAAATTTCTTTTTTAGAAACTCGTTCGTTACTAACGTACTATTAAAGAATATTATACACCTACATAGCACAGCTTCACTTTTATTGAAATTGTCATTAAAATTTTTATAATTATAAACTATTTAAATAACTATTCTACATCCTCTGTCTCTTCCTTTAAATCTAAGACCTCAGCATTTTCTTTTTCTTCCGAGTCATCAATAGGAACATGAGATATCAAAGGCAGAAGCCTCTGGATGTTCAGCTGAACGAAGGCCAGTCTCTGGGCTGTGTCAGGCTTCAATTTTGTTCTTTTTTGGGTGATTATCATTCCAGCTTGTGAAAAGGCCCTCTCTGAGCTTGATGATGTGGGCGGAGTACACAAGAATGCAGGTGCCAGACTAGCAAGCAACGGTAGATGCTTCTCATTTGATCTCCACCAGTCCAGAGGGTCAACCTTAAGAAAAATTTTGCACAACTTTAAAAATAAATTTTAAAAACGAGCACAAACACATGTTATCCGCAAGTTTACGTCAATAACTAATTTTTATGCTCGAGCGAGTATACTTTCATCAACAGTTACTGACAAAATGTTATGTACTTCTAATAACAAATTATCAGTTAAAATCTTTTTTATTTCAAATTAAAACTTACGTCTAGGTCAACTTTTGAGAAGGCAAAGTATCTTTTGAATTCTCTTTCCAATGGAGGGTGCTGATCCTCATTTTCAGGTCCAGTTGGGAAAGCCATCTCATCCAAATGCGTTCTTAAGATTTCATCAATGTCCTTTTCTTGGCTCGGTAGCTCAGCATTAACATCGTTGTTCTTGTTGTCATGGCGATCATGGTAAGCTTTTGTTGAAGTGTGTTCTTCAATAGTCTTTTTCACAAGTGCATCCTTTTCATTGCTGATGACCAAGTCCCCGTCCTCATATCGTTTCTGGAAGTTTGTCTTTTTTAGAAATGAACCTCTAAACAGGGGATCAAACAAGTTTTCCATGGCGTACGCTTCTATTTTGATGCCTCCCTCAGGGAATCTCTTGTCAAGTTCCTCTTTTAGAGTATTGCACCATTGCACCATCAGACCATCAGGATCCTCACCAATCTTTGCCTGTTCAATCTTTTGCCTAAGAAAGCTGATGAAAAGTAGCATTTTGTGAATGCAAACCCTTTTGTCCGTTGAAAGACTCTCTGACGTCTCCCTGAAACATGACAGGACCATGAGTATTTTTTTCAGAAGGTTGAACTCATCAGCAGTTGGCACATTCTCCCATCCAGGAGTGTTTTGTTTCAACTGTTCCAGTGGTTCCCGCAGCTGTGAGTCCAGAGATCATCATCTGATGACTGCTCCAACGGGTAGCAACCGGGGCAGGGATAACCATGTATTTGCCTTAAAGAAAAGTATTTATTTCAATCAATTTCGTATTGCTATTTTTTTGTTAAAATAATTAAACTATTTCAATTTGCTTCGTAACTACTTTAAATCCTTTTCTAAGCCTTAACTAACTCACAATGGTTAGCTTCACACTCTGCAAGAAGCTGCAGCTATGCTAGATGAGAGTGATGTATCCTGGTTGTCACTTTCGTCCTGGCATCCATAGCAGACTTCAAGACATCAGCCTTTTCAATGGAGTTGCTGAGAATCGTGTTCAATTTGTGATCTGCACATTGGATTGAACCACGCATAAATATAGGATCGGGATGTCCCTTCATATACAAAATTACAACAAAATAGTTTTGACGTAAATATCTTCCGATCACAAACAACAAGAGATAAATTTCATTATCCATACCTCAATAAATTCAGTAAACTTAACAATACTAATAAAGATATCAGTAAAAATTAGACTTTAAAAAATCTTTCTTTAAAATGAGAAGTGATTTGGTATGTGGAGCACTATTTTGTAAACAAATAAAATGATATAAATAACACCATTTATAAAAAAAACCCATGTCGTAATTTACGAATTTTAACGCAAATTATTAACGGAAGTTTCGTAACTGACGTAAAGATACAAATTATTGCGATTGAATTTTCAATTAATTCCGTTTGAACGTAAGTTTCGAATCAAATAATTAGGCTTATTACGAAAATACAACTAATTTAATCGATTTTCGGAAGATCATTATTTTCCTCGTTCGCAATTAAACTGACGCTATTTCGGTTAATCGAATTTGTAAGTCTCCTCTCTAGTTATTTTACAATATGAGTTATTCTATTGGAATAATAGTATTTGAAATATGTGGCGACCAAATCCTTAATTTACATAGATCTTATTGACAAAGAAATGCATACGAACTAAGTATATTTTAACAAAATAAATATATTATAGCGCATGAGCTTTGATAAGCATATTTTGGCACATGGACTTTGATGAACATATTATAGCATATAAACTATAGGTTTACAAGAACTACAGTTTTCGTACCTATTTCCTTCTTTTGGCTTAAAAATATAATAGATCTATTACAATCCAATTTATTATTACATTCCTCTTGGAAAACGGTCTTTAATGACGTGTCTTATGAAGAGCAATAGAGTAGATGTAAAATAGGGCTTAGAGAGAGAGTGATCTGAGTTGTCATTAAGTATAACCTTTTATATTACTTCTACTGATACTTGTAGTTAGCACATGTTGACTACAGTGTCGACACATGTGAAAATGTAGGGGCTAAAAATTTTGAAATACAACAGGGTTGGGCCCGAAGGAACTATGATGAGTATTTCAAACGGCTCATAATCTTCAAATATCATGGTAAAACCATATTTCCAGCGGAGTGGTTTTCATAAGTTTTACATTTGCGAAAGCAACGGTCCCAGGTATCCAAGAGCAAATATAGGGGTATACTCAAGACTTGACTCTAGGTGAGAGGTAATGGCATATTACAGCGTGTGCTCTGGCATGCACAAGAGCAAGCAAGTTGTTTTCTGTTTTAAAAAATATGTGTGCATGCATGCACATCATCACGGCTTTCATGCATGCACATCATCACGGCTCATGCCAACCCTTTTTCCCCCTTTAAGTATTGACTGATTAAGCACATTTACATGGAAGGTAAAGCATTTTTTCTTTACCACAAAACACCTACCAAACATTCATCATCAAACTTTGCAATAGGATCTATACAAATGAATACTACTATTTCAATTGTCCCTATTCCAGCGGTGAGAGTGACTGAGATTCGAAGCCCATCGCAAGAATTTCTGAGCTCCATCCCTCCTCCATGGAAATGCTTATCGGAGACATTTGACAGTCCACGACTAGATGTTGACGGCTTCCAGTTTACCACTCGTTAGCAGTGAAGATTAGAGAACAATCAGCTTCACTAAGTTTTTGATTCGTCTCAGCAGATACGTCTTGTTACTACCAGATAGCACTCAGTACGTCTCCTAAAAGAAGTATCTGGGAAACATACCTTGTAAATAAATTTTAGAAGGAACAACATCTAAAGTAATAACAACTTTGGTTGGGTAGAAGACAGCAAACGTTTTTTCTGTTTATATGCCGAAGTTGTAGAGCTGGAACACATGATAAGTATATACTTCAACGAATGACACGCGATGTTTACATTGACGATCCAATCTGCCTGAGTTGATCACAGTTCACAAGGCCGTGACTGACTAATTATTCAATGGGGAAGTCGAACTTTCCAGTGTCTTCTAATGGTATTCTAGAAGCAAGTTCATGAGATTGCACCGCGTCAAGCCGCAGGGTAATATTAGTAAACGAATAGTATATTCTCACGTTGGTGCTGGTTTTATGATAACCTGTGACCGGTCAGCAAAGTAAATCTCATACTCAAGCAGGTCACCGAACGAGCAAGAGTGGAAGGATTCTCGGCAGGTTAAGAACTTGAAATTTGAAGGGTGTGCTGAATTGAGATGGGTTTTTGCCAAATAAAGTCGCGAGGGTGGTATTAGGTCCAGTAGTAGCTTCAGCACTTGTACCATTACGGAGTAGAGTTAGATTTCTCGGCTAAGCCTGGTCATCAACTCTGTTGGAGCCTAGAAATAGTAGTGCTTTGCGTTGTTGTTAGGTATATATCCTGAACTCCCAAATATTCACTTTTATTAACGCTCTGAATCTCCTGCCTCTGCACGCGTATGCTAAGTTTTTCTATGATTGCATGCATGAGGTTGTTAACAAATTAAACGTTCGCTATGGGAAAAGGTGGTTTTAATAGTGATGATGAGAGTTAAGGTCTCATTGTTATAAAGAGCTGAGCCTCTCCAATCTCTCATAGAATAAATTATAACCGTTTAAAGTGAGGAAAACATAAGATAGAAAATTTCAGGGTTAATGAGCAAAACGTTACATACTTTGTTGATGTTGTAGGAGGTGTTAGTAAATTGGTTAGAATCATGAGGATAGGGGCAGACTCTGTTGAGCCAGTTCCCGTTTCCACCATTGAAAAATGGGGATCAGCTATGATGTCCGGAACCCAAAGAGCCAACCATGTAATTTTAACCATAGATAGAGAAGCTGCTTCTTCATCCGGAATTTAACTTTTCTTGAATAAATATGAAACTTACTAAATGGCTTCATTCGTGGAATTCCAAAACATGAGCTACAGTCAGTAGAAATTATAGTCAATGAGCTAGAAGAAGATATACTTATGAATGCGGAAAAAGTAAAGGATTCAGAGCAACGCAAAACTATTGTGCTAGAAAAGATTGAGGCTCTGAAAAGACTCAAATCAGCTGATGAAAATGTTGCTGAGCAAATCAAAACTTAGGAATAAAATTTCTAAGAGTTACTGAAAAAAGGGCTTTAAGTAGAAGAATTTGGGATTCAGATGCAGCTGAAAACCAATTCAACCGACTTTGCAATCTGTTGAAATTCACCACCAGTGAGCATGTGACACTCTAACAAAAAGTTGTTGCCATTTTACCAACAGCTATTAGCAAAGTAATTAAAGCGATAGTAGAAGGTGTAAAAGCTGCAGCAATGTCCGCGGCAGCAGTTCTTCCGACACTGGCAATTCCACCAGGTCCACCAAAACAATTAGGTATTCTCGATAATCTAAAAAATGCACTACGTTGGCTCGCAGATAAAGCTGCTGCAGCTCTACCGGGAACTATTGGCTTAATCATTTGATAGATCTTCCGTGTAACTGCAAATGTTGTCAGTTGGTTTGCCATAAATGTGTGGGCATAGAACTTGGTTGGTAGAACACTAATCGTTGATGCTTAATCGCGTAATAAGTTTATAAAGGCATTTTCGCGAACAATCGCAGCGTATTGGTATGCCCTTATAAACTCTTCTGTTGGGCAGACCAGGAATACTTGTGCCGTCTAACGTTTCTCTAAGATCTTTAAGATCAATTTTGCTTTTTCTGTTATAGTTCCAACTTTTATTGTTCCAATCTTTTATAGTTCCGACATCACTATTATTTAACACGGACATGTTAAATGATAGTGATGTCGGAACTATACTAACATTCAAGACGCACAGTATCTAAAAAACATCGAGCGTTGCGAAGAAAAAAGCAGGGTTGTGGAGATTAGTAAAATCTTCGTGAGTGAAAAACTAATTAAGTAATCTGATATCCACGGTAAGAAACATCTTCGCATTGTATTTAAAAGCAAAAGATGTCTACCCATGCTTATAAAAAGGCTATTGCTATCATATGGCTAAACCTACCAGGTTGTTGGCACTGGCGGACTCGCCGTTAACTTTGCCCTCGAAATGGGAAAAGTTGCAAGAAAGTCTGAGCTGAAATTTAAAATGCAGATGCTCAGTCAGTAGCAAACTTACACATTTTCGCGAGTGCCCACCTAGCCGCCGCACTATGCATCTTAAAGCGCAAATAGGGCTTTGTACATATTTTTAAGTGATTTCTCATATTTAAACTTTTTAAGGGTTTTTTTTTTGCATCCAGTTTTTAATTCACTTTTAAAAAAACTTATTATTAGTTTTTTAAAACTTTTGATATTTAAAGGGTTTTTTCAAGGTTTAAAAAAACTCATATTTTTGTTAAATTCCTTTCAAAATATATGATAAAAGCTAAATTTCGACATTATTTTTATGCGAAATTAAAATAGTTATATATTCAATTGAATGTAACACTAGAAATAGAAAAGAAAGGTTTTTGAATTGTATTTTTTTGTTGCTTTTTTGATTTCATTAAAAGTTTTTTTGAATAAAATATAGATACTGCCAATGAAAAATATTCAGGCGACCTCTGTGACCTCCATGCTTTAAAATCCTTTTTACAACTGTGAGTTGTATTAAAAAAACCCGAAAATTTCTGTCTAGTAAAAATAAGTTCCGTAGTTCAATAACATACGGTATATGATTCGGTCTCAGGGCTCTGTTTTAAGCTTTGCCTTTCGATGGCTTTTATAAATTATTAAAATAGTGCTTCCACTCTTCGTCAGCTTTTAATACATGCGTTCCCACAAAGGAGATTTTCTTAAGAGTTTTTGAGTATCTTTTGGAGGGTGAAGATTATTTTATCAAAAGTTTAGTAGGAATATGATAACCTACATATTATTTGTAAGGTTGGAGGTGGTGGTCAAGGTGGCCAATCTGAGTTTCAAAATGCAGCAACTATAAAGAGAGGTGCAAATGATTGCACTGGGTTTAGTATAGTGTTTTTCCTGTTGAAGATTTGAAGTGGAGATAAATAACATAGAAGAAAGAAAAGTTGTAATCCAAACAGGGCGCTACTCGACTTTCTCCCCTATTTTTATGATTGATACTGATAGAGAATTTTATGCTAATTAAGAATCGTATAAAAACATAGGTCTCAAAATCAATGGAAAGTGCTCTATCTGAAGTTGAAAGTACAAAAATATACGACAAATATCTAATATTCGCCATCTTGAATAAACTAACTTAACGGTTGGTTTTGTTTTCAAAAGGAAATAATGCCAGACCGGTTTTTACTATGAGAAAATTTTTTTTGGTTTAATATAAACAGCTAAGTTCCCTCGAGTATATACTTTTTCTTTTACTTTTTTTTAAAATAACAAACTTGTTTTATAAGAAAAATGTACTATAAGCCCCCAAAGTCTTAAGAAACGAGTACTTCGGAACTTTTCGATAAGAAATTTAATATATTAAAAGTTCGATGAACATTTCCTAATTTGTGTTCTGTTCAGGGACAAGCCTTAGGAATATATGACATTGATGAAGTTCAAACTATTTTAGCTGACTGTAAAACATTTTATCTTACTTGATAACATGTTTTCAAAGTGCATTTTATACACTTTTTTCACTTTCGATAATTTAGCAACTTTTTGTACTTTTTAGTATTAGAGTTGCAAAAAAGTGCTCTTAAAATAAGAAACTTTCTATTACTAGCTCATTTTCTTTGTTCCTTTTTTAAAAAATGTGTAATCAGACAGAAAAACTAGCTATAAAGCGAAACTCTTGCGAAACTTGATTCCTTTTTGTGAATTTTAATTTTATAACAGAATTTACGACTATTCTCCGGTAAAATTAAATCTTTAAACTCATCCTTACATAAAAATTTAGGCCCAGATGACCAACTTTCACTCAATTGCTTAAAGCAAAAATACGAGTTGGAATATCTGCAGTATTTTCCAATCCTGCTACATGCCTCCATTTCTACTTCTGAACCTCTTTCCTAATCACAGCTTCACGATTTTCCACCCAAGGCTTTCAAGTTCTCTCCTTCCCTTTAATCCATTGTAAAGCCACTTCAGAATCTGTCCAACAATTAACATTACTAGTAATTATTCAATTTTCCATTACACGTTTCACTTCTCCTACTAATTTGCTCAACAACAAACAACCTAGTTCTAACATAGAAGCAGACAACTCTTTCAATTGAGCTGCCTTCATTTCGGCTGCCAAAAAAATACTCTCACAGCAACACTTGTCTTAACTCTAAGATAAACAACTGCACAATATATCTCTCTTGAGCTTTGACAATTCACGTAATTCTGCCGAAATTATTCCCTTCTCTACTTAAACAAACGCAAATGTCTTTACTCTTAAAACACTCAGCTCCTTAGCATTTCTCAACAACTCTTTCCACTTAAACAATTTCTCCACTCACGCTCGCATCTCACTCCATTTTTTATCTACACAAAATATGAAAAGTTATTTTTAGTCTGGCTGTTATAGGTGAAACATTGCCTAACGGATCGTAAAATGATGCCGAAACTTTTATGATATTCCTTTTTGTTGTTTTAAGCTCACATGAAACTTTTATAAAGTCATTAAATTGGAAAATAATTTAATCATTTTTTGATTTCTATTCAATTCCTAAAACTCTTTAATACTCATGATCACTTTTACCCAATTCTATTTCTAAGTAAGTACTGTCATCAAGATTGCTTATTGAATTTTTTATTTCCTTATTTCTTACTATTTTCTAATTAAATTTAAAATAGTGTTGTAATTTTTGAATGTTTGTTTTCCGTTTTCTTAAATTGAAACCACTTTCAGACATAACTATTTTTGATTTTTTATAAAACTCTTTACCCTTCGTTACACTTTCAGTTCCAGATGTGACCTCATCAACGTATAACTCTTCAACAAATCTTTTTAAAAACTTGCAATAAGATTTTTCATTTTTTTTGATGTGATATCTTATTGTTTCATTTAACAAAAAGGGGCCACTAGTCAGACCAAATACTACCCTTAAAAATCAATAAACAATCAATTCGGAATCCTGTTCTGCGTCAATATTCTTATATCAGAGAAATCTTAAATAATCTTTATGCTCACTAGAAATTTCTACATTTAAGAAAGCTTTTTTGATATCTGCTAATATGGCAATACAACTTAATCGGAATCGCAGTAACACATCAAATATTTTGGATAATAGATTTGGCCCTGAATAAAGACACTCATTCTAGGACAACCCATTGTTAGAACAGGAAGCATCAAATATAGCTTTCATCTTATTAGTTTCCTTATCTCTTCTTACAACTGGTCTATGTGCTAGGTAGTGTGTTTTTCCTGATTCCTTAGCGATTTCATGGTCAGGAACTCTTTCAAAGTTTTTTATTCATTTTGTATTCTTTAAAAATAGCGTCATAATCACTTTACAAATTCTTATCATTCAAATGTTGCTTAAACTATTCAATCTAATGTCAAATATATTGTAGTTATCTGGTAAACAATCATGATCTGGTTAAAAGGGAAGCTTAGTTACATATCTTTTACCATTATGCATAATATCATTTTCGAATTTAAAAGTCTATATAAAGGCCACAACTCTCCGGCAAGTTTTTTAAAAATTAAAATCAAAAGTTCATCTGGCAGTTTCTCCTTAAGGATAGGAATTATCTAACAGCCGTAAGCTGCTGTTTTTATTTTTAGGGATCTAAGATTACGAACACAGCTCTCTTTATCCTAATAAAGTTTTCTTAATTCTTCTAGATCATTGAAATCTTTCATTTTCTTTATTTTGAACAAAGAATCCATGTGCTGAAACTAAAACTTGTTTATTCCCATACCTGTTAGTCAAGATTTCAATTGCCTCTTTATAATTTTCTGAACTAAGTGAAAGTCCTGAAACAGTAGCCAATATTGGCATTGCAATGCTTGGCCGGACCAATATTTTTTTAGATAGCTAAATCGATCCACATCACTTAAACCTTCATGCCTATAAATTGATAAATTAAATTGGTCCTAAAAACCTTGCCAATCTACGGGATTCCCATTAAAAACTTGGCAATTCTAACTTAGGTGAAATGCACTTTGATTGATTTAAAATTTTAACAGAGTCTTTATCTGATATATTTATTTTTATACTTTTTAATTTTAGTGTCACTCCAGCCATCAATACATAATAAAACTCAACTACTCTTGCACTCTCCAAAACTTCATTGTCAATTTCCTCTTGATCTAAATTGTTTAATATTTCCTCATCAATATTGTTTAATCTCTCGTAACTCTGGCTTAAGTTATTTTTTAAACCTATTAACTTGACATAGTTAAACTCCTAACTCTCTAATTCCTCTCTTATTTCTCTCAACAAATTTCCAAAACTAACTTGTAATGCTCTCCTTCTCGCTACTTTGCAACTTAATGCGGTCGCCAATTTTATATAAATATGTACAACAACCCATAATAAAATCGAGTTTTCGTCACAATCAACACTTAAACAAATAAATTCTATCAAATCTTCCTAAACAAATTACAAATACCATACTCCATTTACTTTAATGTTCAACAACTCAAACTTTTCTTAAATCTTGATAAACTTCTTTCTTTAATCTTTTAATTCGGTATCTCTTCATAGTTTTTCATCGGGCGCCATGTAAAATCTCGAGGATTAAAAAATGATCTTTTCACTTTGGAGATACTGTATTTAATTGGTACAAATTTGAAAAGTGCGAAAGCTGCTCCACCAACAGAATATGTAATTAAAAAACAGGTCTGTGAAAAGAACGTACTAATAAACTAACCATTAACAATAATAACAGTAACTAAATTACAAAAATGCCACATTTTACAAAACCCATTTACAACAATTATATAATATATGTCACTTTCAACATGCTCCTTTAAAATAATAAATTATTACTTTCACTTTTAACAGTGTTAAAAGATTATTTTTAGTCAATAGCTTATTTGTATTTAAAAAAGTTTATAAGTTTTTACTTCTTTTTAGCAAGTATTTAATTAGCGGTAATAATTTTAAAGTATGAAAACAAATATTAACACTGAGGAGGAAAGCAGTATATTAGCTTTATTATAACATGTGAATAAGCAGCTTGGGCATAAAATAAAAGTTCTACAAAGTGCACGGTTAGAAAAAGCTAAGATATATAACTTGTTAGAAAATGTTTTAGACACTGGTATTAGTAATAAAGTTTCAGTGGATATAACGGGAGATGAAGCAATAATTTTAGGTCGTCCTAACGTCATGGGTAGTAGTAAAAAGCAAATGCGTCACGTAACACCTTATTCTTTCGTAGAGCAGCGAGCAATTGCAAACATTTATAAAAGAAGTCCCAAAGTGAAAAGTGTTGGAAACTACAAAATATACTTATTACCTTATGAGTTGTATAGACTTTCCTAAGGACTGGAACTAAGTATTAAATTTAAGCGCACAAGATATTGAAGGATGCGAAGGAATTTGCAATGAGAAAAAGGAAAAGTTTATTAATGGAGCATTATATAAACTACAAGAAGCAATAAATGGTCCAAAAAACCATATTATAACTAGCGAAGCTCTGGCAAGGTTTATCTTTACGATGTTTTATCTGCAACCTTGCACAGCTTTTCCTGAAGAAGGGAGCAGATTAATTATGAAATTAGGGTATGTAGCACAAAAGAAGATCCGCGGGAGAGTAAAAGTAAGAGTTATGATATAGAGAATTCTCCCGGTGTAAAAATTAGACTAGATAACGGGGAGGGTTTAAGTTAAAGGATCAGAGTAGTTAGTAACAAAGGCTCTATAATTCAAAAAGTAGCTAAGGCATTAAGTAAATTTGATAATATAACGAAATCAATTCAAAAAGGTATAATTGATTTAGCAGCTAAAGAGGTTGTAGACAATGAAGGTTACAACATTAAATATAACGTTAAATTAAAGTTAACCAACGATATTAGTGCGCATAAAAAATATGACGATGGTCAAATTCGGTTAAAGCTCAGGATGTATAATGACGGTTTAGTACGGTCAGGTGCTTTAGGTGAATCAATAAGTTTGCACGTAGCGAAGCAATTATATCATGTTTTTGATTATAGACCTCTAGAAGAATATGTACTTGTTCCTTCATTGAAAGGAGCAAAAGTTGTGGAGGTATATCCTTCCGCAAGCGAAAAGAAAAAAGCGCTAATTGATATAGTAGAAGGCAAAACTAATAGAGTAGAACAAGAAAATGCGATACGGGCAGGCGACTATAACAAAAAAGTAGTATTAAGAGCAGAAGTTGCCCAAGATATAGAGTAATTAGCAAGAAAAGCTATTAAGCATGTTTTTATATCCATATTATGTTATGAATCTTTACAAAAAAGTTCCAGAATATTCCAAGCAGTTTAGCTTTAGTAATATTTAAAAAGTTCATCGAATTAGTAGCGCTTGATTATGAAATGGAAGAAGAAGTTTTTTCTAAAACGGTTGAAGCAGTGAATCACAAAGCGATTTTCAAAGATTTGTTTTTAATTGATTGCGCTTGCGGTAGGGAGCCAAGCGAGGTAGTGGCAACAGGAGATTTTAACGGCATGTACGAATACTCATAAGTTTACTTATGATCGTTGACTAAAATTTTTGCCTACGTTAGATTTCTATATAAATATTAATAAAAAGCTTATAATGAAAACAAACAAAAAAAGAACATGGGCTACAGCAAATATTTAATGCTACAAAAAGATATTTTTTTTAAGAACTGATTGAATCTGTGCCTTAGCAACTTGAAGACGTAAAGTACATAATTAAAAAATGGGTACTACCCAGTAAACACGCTTTAGTTGGTCCAACTGACGGGCCAGTATTGGCTACAGTTGGCTAACTGTTGGCATTTCTTGCCAACCATTAACCGACTGTATACCGCGTGTTTTTGAATCGTAAGTTTCCCGTAAGTTTGTAAATGTATATTATAAATATATTCACTTAGACCATGCGACTAATTATCAAAATTATTCAAATAGATTCATTCAATGATTAAAACTATTCAATAGAGTTAGTTTAGTTTGAAGCTTTTTATCATTTTTTTTTCTTTCAAACGCTTTTTCTACCCTTTAATTAAACTTTTAAACTCAAACTCTCGTACACCTCTTAATATAACCGTTACGCTGGTAAGTAGAAATATTTTACATTTATCCATTAGTAACACATTCAGATATAATTTTTGACATTGGTTGAGTTTTTAATTTATTTTTATGATGACACCATTGTTGTATTTGTATAAGATATTTTAGCTCTATTTTAACTATTATCAAAAGTTTAAATACAGCTAAAATGTATATGTGCGTGTATAGTAGTATGTTTATGTGTGTATTTCTGTATGTATATGTATGTTTGTATGTATGTATCTATCTATCTATCTATATATATATATATATATATATATATATATATATATATATATATATATATATATATATATATATATATATATATATACACACACACACACACACAGAGTGTCTGCCAGATCAGGAGAATTCAGGGAAAAGTCAGGGAAATCAGATATCTGCAAAAAATCTAGGATAATCAAGGAAATTAGGTTGAATTTTAAAAAAATCAGGGAGAAATCAGGGAAAATGGCTCTTCATCAAACTTACATAACTTAAATAAGTTGTACATAGTACATGTAATATAAAAGTTTATTTGGCAGATAGTTTTATGAACTTCACTTGCATCAAGCGAATCTTGAATCTTCACTTGCAAAAATGTAAACAATTATACAACCCATATTAAATGTATCAATACTTGATACATTTAGTGTGGGTTGTATTATTGTTTACATTTTTGCAGTTGAAGAGCATTTTTCTAAACGAATCTAGGTCAATTTTTGTGAAGTTGAATTTGGGTAACTTTAAATTAAATCAAGGAAAACAGGTAGAAGATCAAGAAAGTATCAGGGAAAAGTCAGAGAAATCCACCTAAAAATATTGGCAGACATCCCTATGTATTTTGTATATATTGCATATAATATATGCCATATACAATATTGACATAATATGTGCAGTATATAAATAAATGGTATATGCAATTGTATATACAATATGACATATACATTTCATATTAAGCATATATAACATTTATATTATATTATATTATTATTATTATATATATATATATATATATATATATATATATATATATATATATATATATATATATATATATATATATATATATATATATATATTCATATAATGCATATAATTATAGCATTTTATTAAAAGGGACTTCGACTTCTGAAAACTATGAGAAAACTGTTCAAAATTTTGGGGATCAGGAAAGTAAGGTTTTGGATAAACTATTTGTTTTTTTGTTTTTTTTTGTTTGTTTTACTACTTGTTATACATTGTTTATGTGTTAAGCATACATACATTGATTAAGATGCTGACATATTGACAAAGGAAAACTATTTATATTTTTTGTAAAAAAAATTAATTTGTGTTTTAATATAAGTCATAAATGGATGAAGGCTTTAAAAAAATACATATTTCATGTTACAAAAATACACATTTCTACTTTTTTATGCAGATAAAGGTTTTAAATAACGCTCTTTTCCATGGCCTTAATAACACAGCACAAAAATGTGCTAGAATACCATTTTTACAGCAATCATTTCACCTACAGGGATAAATAACATAAATGTTTAAAACTTTAACTCCAAATATTTGAGTTCCATAACAGCTTCATCTGTGTTTGTCTTCAATTTAATAACTAGATTGTGTTTTTGAAACCAGTTTTCCAATAAGATTCAAATGCAATGAAATATGATTTAATTATTTATGTATGTTTATAGAGAAGTTGGCAGCTTTGGAGTTAAGATTAACAGAACTGGATCAAAAAAATAAGTTTTTAGAAGTTCAAAGTTTTTTGGATAATGAAGATATTGTTGTTCCCCTGGCCTTCCAATGGAAAGTAAGGAAGATTTGGAGAGGCTTAACCTTATGATACAAAGTTTGAAATTATTTTTTGTATCATAATGTTTCTAGCAGTCTTCAGGTTGCGTTTAAACTAGTAACTATTATTTTATAAGATCAAAGATAAGTTTTTTTATAAGTCTTATAATTGTAATTTATCAAAGGTAATTTAATAATACCTTAGTTATATTATACCGCATTACATTTTCATTTACCTTTGAAAAAATAGTTTAAATAAAAAAGTTGTAATATGTAGCATTATTTGTTTTTAGGTCGAATATCTGCGTTCTATTGGCGGTAAAGTTGAACGTCCAAAATACATATGATGTGTGTTGGGAGCCATGTTTTCCAAAAATTTTAGCGTTTTATGTAATCTAAACGGATCTTCAAGTAAGATGATAGCTACTGGAATGGGCAAGGTTAAGTTGCGATGTTATCATTTTGTGTTAAAGTGCTTACTATGTAAGTATTACTAGTTATGTAAATTTTTAGTCTATTAAAGTCAACTGTATTTTTATATTTACAAAAATATGTTTACAACACTAAGAAAGAATATAATATGTTAGTACTTATGACAATTACCAGAGTTGTCATTAGTTGTAAATTTGTAAGATATTATATTCTCCCTTGGTGACTTGAACTTATTATCATATGCACATATTTTTAAAACTGCTAACCAGTTAATGTAATTCTTGATTTGCAAAGTATACATATAAGAGCTTAAAAATAACTTAAAAATAATTTATATTTAAACAAAAAATAAATTGAGTTTTTAAATTTATTTTCATTTTATTCTTTTAGCAGCAGTAAGAATTCAGTATCTTAATTCCAAGGATAAAGATATTTACCCGATGGTTTCAAGATGGTTTCAGGGCGCAAATGATCAAGGAGATGGGCGAATAAATAGACAGACGAAAAGCAAGGTTATAAAAAATCAGTTGCAGTTAATCAATGAAAAGAATATTTAGTTATTATTTTCTTTTAAAAATTTATAAAAGCTTATTTTTCTTGATTTTATTTATAAATCTAATTTTTCTTAATTATTATTAATAATTATCTAATAAATCGCCAGGTTTTTAAATATTAGCGTTTTACAATATTATTTTTAATTAAAGTTGCCAATATTAGTTTCAAACCTTTAATAATATTAACTACAATAATAGAATATTTTTAGTTCTTTATTTGTAAATATTTTTCTTTAACGGTCTGGAAATAAAAGTGTAAAAAATTTGTTCTTTTTTTTGTATTCAACTAAGTTATCAATAAATAATACAATATTTTGTGTCGACAGTAATACTGTTTGGTAAAGTCTGATATACAAACAATCACTATTAGATAGAAAATTAAATATGAAAAAGCAAAGTTATACTTTGTTATTAAGCAATATTCAAAACATGATTTATAACTTTTGCACTTTCAATTTAAGCGCAAAAGTGAATTTAAGAAATCGCGAAAAAAAAATCATATAGTTGGGCCGGTAATGGTACCAACTGTTAGCCAACTGTTTTATTACTGTTGGGCCGTTAATGGCAAACAATTGTTTAAAAACAGTTGGCTAAGTGTTGGTAAAAGCGTTACGTTTTTTTCACGGTACCAACTAAATAGCCGACTGTTGGCCCAACTGTAGCTAATAGTTGGTTATTAGGATCGGGCCAACTACTTACCAACTGTTCGATGTTTACTGGGTAGCCCCTGAAGTAAAGGAAATAGATAAAATAGCCTTTTTTGAGGCTACCATATATTTTTTTGGACATTATGTAGGCCTAGGAAAAAGTATGGAAGCAAAGGCTTTGTTAGACGTTATTGCAAAGAACTATGAAAAGCTTATGGGTAATGAATTTAAATCATTTACGGAAGCAATAAAAAGTGAAAAAAAGTACCTAGTAGGGTATCCTGAGAATCAAACAGCTTTTACGGGATTAATGCAAAAGTTGTTTTGGGGATTTGTTAATGGCAATCCTTAATTGTATCAAGCTAGATGGAACGAAGCGATAGATTTATTGGAAGTTGATGAAGCCAAAATGCATGGTGAAAAAAGCTCTTTTAGAGAATAACCGATGCAGCTATTACAAGCATTGCTGAAAATCAAGAAGCAACTCAGGATAAATAAGTTCCATAGGTAGTAGAAGTATAGAAGTAGTATATATTTGTTACAACAAAAGTAAAAATAATTGACAAAATACAAATCATAGATTGTCAGATTACAGTTAGTTTTTGTCAAGCTCATATTGCAACTTTCACTAAGGAAAGCTGCGAGCTGTAGTAACATTAGAGCTTATCGAGGTTCGCTTTAAAACTGTTGACAGTTGGAGAACTGATTACTTCATCAAGTAACATGTTCCTTGCCTTCGCAATACGATTGTTAAAAAAGTGGAAACGAGCTAAATTGTTGCTGAACTTCTCACGGTGAAGTCTTTCTCTCTGATTTGCTCTTGGTGGAATTATGAAGAGGAGAAAGCGCCAATTGACTATGTCAATGTTATTAATAATTTTATATTTTTGGATGAGGTCACCTCTTTTACGACGTTCAACTAGAGAAGAAAGGCGAAGTTGTAAACATCTGGCCTTATAGTCTAACTTTTTCAGTTTGTCTGGTATTTTTGTAGTTCTGCGCTGTATTAGTTCAATAATTTGTTCATCTTTCACCAAATGAGGGTTCCTAGCCGGAATTGTAAACTCAAGTAAAGGACGAATGTAGGTGCAATAGAGTTGTTTCCATAAATAATTATCACGAGATTGGAAAGTGTGTTTTAGAATGCCTAGCATTTGATTTGCTTTACATGAGGCAATGATGGATTGGGTTTCTACTTTAAGATCATTGGTAATTTGAATTCCTAAGTCACACTCAGAGGTGGTTGCTTCCAATGTAGTTTGAGTCGTTATTGAACAAGGGCCTAATTCCTCCATTGAGTACTTGAAAGGAGTTAACTTTGTTTGACAAAAATGCATGATCTTGCATTTCTTTGCGTTTAACTCCGTGAGCCAAGATTTAGTCCAACGAACAATTTGGTCAATATCTGATAGGAGTTGAAGTTGAGCAGCAAGTGAGTTGACAATTCTTAGGATTTTAGCATCATCAGCATAGATCTTACAACTGTTTTCTTTACTTATTACATCCGGCAGATCATTGATAAAAATGACAAATTAAATTGGACCCAAGACTGATCCTTGCGGAACTCCACTTGTCACAGGTAACCAATTCGATTGAGTGTTACCAAGGATGACTCTTTGAGACCTGCTGAGTAGAAAAGCTTTTATCCAATTGAGAAGATTGCCTTTGATTCCGTACATTTTTAATTTGAAAAGCATTCGTTAATGTGGGACTTTGTCAAAAGCTTTAGCAAAATCCAGAAATACGACGTCAACTGGTAGCTTTCTGGCTATATTTCCAGTCAAGAAGTCGATTGTTTCAAGGAAATTTGTAACGCATGCTTTTTTTTCATGTTGACTATTTGATAAAAGATTGTTTGATTTTAGATGCTGCATAATTGCCTTCTTAACTAGTTTCTCCATTATTTTACACGGGATTTAGGTGAGGGATATTGGTCTATAGTTTGATGGGTCGATTCTAGAGCCCTTCTTAAATAAAGGTGTTACATTTGCTTTGGACCATGAGCTTGAAATTTCACCATTGTCAAATGACTTTTGAAAAATGAGAGTAAGTGGAGAAGACATTGAGGTAGAACAAAAGCGTAAAACATGAGGACTGATATTGTCTACAAAAAGTGATTTAGATATATCTAGTGCTGAGAGTTCCATAAGAGTGGCCAGAGTATCGAAAGATATGTTATCGAGGATTGTGTTAGTTCTACGATAAAAACGGGGAAGATTGTCATTGGATGGCTCTTTGCTGAAAATTTATTGAAATTGATTGTTAAGTGAATTGGCTATTATAATTTTGTATTGATCAAAAACTTTGAACTTAATAACCGAAATGTTAAAGAAGAATTTTCAAAATTATATGTCCTAACTTGCAGGAAGCATGAAAGTAGCTGTATTAAAAAGATACAGAGAAAGAAAACAGAGCAATTTTCTTGCTTTATTAAGATATTTGAATTAACCAGAATCAGTCGGAAAAACAGATGATTTTTTATTAGTTCCTTTAAAGCCGACATTGGTTAAAGTAGCTAAAGAAATGCTACATCACATTTGCAGCTTTAAAGAAGACGAGAATATTAGTACTACTAACTTGGAGCTTTCTCACAACATCAAAATTCTGAAACTCAACTGAAGCTGTTGTTTGAAGAATTTGATCAGATCATTATTCAGTCTCTGACTGGAAAGTATAGCAGTCATTAAGAATTAAAGTCATTGTCCAAAGATTTCCACCTGTATGAAAGAAATAGTGAAACAAAAATTTTAAAGACTAAACTATTGACACTTAAAACAATTACTCCAACTTCTGTTGAAAGTGAAAGAGCATTTTGTACTGCAGGTTGCTTTGCTACAAAAAGAAGGTAACGAACGAGTGCTGAATTCCTTGATAGTTTTTGCTTTCTGAAAATTTTTTTCTTATATATGAATAAATAAAATTTTCAAAATAACAAAAATGTATATCTTTTTTAAAAATAATACCATTAACACTTTTTTGTTTGATTTTTCAGACGGTAAAATCCGGTGATTATATAAAAACCGGTAAACTTATACTGTAAAAAAATCTCGATTTACCAGTAATTTACCGGTTCCCAACTATACTGTGGGTCTTCCTATAAGGCCTTCAATTATGGCTAAAGAAGTGTAATGCTTGAGACCTACAAACGAATATTCGTCTCAGTCTTTATTAAAATAACTTTACCATACAGAATTGTCATAAGATATGTAATGCTGATTACCTAGTAGCATTATGTTATTAAGTTTAGTGCTTCCTTTTTCTAGTGTTAACTAAATGTATAACCCTAAATATATAAAATGATGCTAAACAATTGAAAAAGATTGACAAAATGCATACAATGATGAAAGTTCAAGCTTACTCATGTAGAAATTTCAAAACTTTTAGCTACATATCCGTGCAACTTAATATGAGTTAGAGTCATGTAATGTTGCACTGATTCAAGGCATAACAATTCTTTTTAAAAAAACTTTTTTATGCTGCCCTCTAAAGAATGGAGTAATAAGACACAATTGAGTCAACAATCATCAGTTTAAACTGGATATAGAAAGAATCATACGAAGAAATAGCAAATGGTAACACAATTATCAGTAATGTAAGGTAAATAAATCTTCCTGTTTTGGAGTCACCAATAATATTACTACTTAACTTTTTACACTGTTCACAGTTTTATTAAAGTTATAGCAAAATCAAGCTATTTTATATATAAAAAAAAGCTATAACTATTACATACTTAAAACAGCAGTGCTGAACCTGTTGCCTGCGGGACACATGTGACCTGCTAAACATTTTTGTGTGGACATTTGTCTACCGGAATGCACTTTTTAGTAAATCAGGTGGTTGTTGGTAAAATTCAATGGTCCTTAGAATGTCTTGATTTGATTTGCAAAAAAGTTTCCATTTTACAGGTTCGCAGTTCTTAGTTTGAATTTTACCAACAAACAAATATAAGATTCTACTGATTTAATTTTTTTTCTACTTATTCAAAAATTTGTAGCAGGTATATATGCAAAATGTATATTCATTTTGAATATATACATGCTACAAATTTTTCCTTCACAACTTACATTAATAATCACTCTACCAAGATTTAAATGGTCATTCAGTTTATTTAAAATGAAACAAAAAAACATTAAATTTTGATGTTTCTTTATAATTATTGTTTATAATTTACATTTTTTTAGAGTTTGTCGAGAGACTCTAAAAAATGAAAACTATAAATAATCAAATTAAATTAAAAATCTATAAATAAAATTTATTTAAAGCACATCCGGGAGAAATCTGGGGTCAATACGTGGAAAAGATGCAACCGAAAGACTTTTCTTTTTTTTTTTTATTCTGCCCATACGGTTCCCATGTTGATCCCGCGGACAAACCCCGTACGGTTCCCGTTTGGTATCCCAGATGGTTCCCGTTCGGGTCCTGTATGGCTGTACTTGCTGGCCAACTAGCCAGCCCTTAGAGTACCCGGGCGCGTTCCAGCGGTTTTTATCCGCGGGATCTAGACGGGACCAGTGCGGTATTCCCGCTTGAAAACACAAAAGGGACCAAGCCGGGATAGCAAACGGAACCTATACGGGGCACAGATAGTATTCAGTTGGGATAACCCAAAAGTATCCTACATATTGTTATTAATATTATTATTTTTATTATTATTATTATTTTTATTATTATTATTATTTTTATTATTATTATTATTTTTATTATTATTATTATTTTTATTATTATTATTATTTTTATTATTATTATTATTTTTATTATTATTATTATTTTTATTATTATTATTATTTTTATTATTATTATTATTTTTATTGTTATTATTATTTTTATTATTATTATTATTTTTATTATTATTATTATTTTTATTATTATTATTATTTTTATTATTATTATTATTTTTATTATTATTATTATTTTTATTATTATTATTATTTTTTTTATTATTATTATTTTTATTATTATTATTATTTTTATTATTATTATTATTATTATTATTATTATTATTATTACTATTATTATTATTATTATTATTATTATTATTATTATTATTATTATTATTATTATTATTATTATTATTATTATTATTTTTATTATTATTATTATTATTATTATTGTTATTATTATTATTATTATTATTATTATTACTATTACCAATTTTATTAATTCTTCTATAAAAAAAAATTGCACTGCGAAATGCAATAAAGAAAGAAGATAAATATGGTGAAAAAAAATCTATACCAACTCTAAATGTTTATTAGATTTTTTTAAATTTATTAAATTTTAGGCATATACATATAGATATATATCATACACATAGACATATATCAACACAACCCCCCCCCCCCCTTGCAAATCTCTCTGGTACGCCACTGTAAATAATGCAGATAATGTCCTATTATACATAGCATTTAGCTCAAAGCCATAGCCTTTAACATTGTAGTAGCATGCAGTTGTGTGAAGTGTATGCATACTACTGCAGATATTAAGTTTTCCTTGTGTACCAAATCCTTATTCTTAAATATTACATTGCAGAGGTATGCAGTAGTATGCAGTGTTGATGAACACACATGTTCATCAACACTGCATGCCAGCCAAATATTTTAGACAAAAAGATTTGGTGCACAAGGAAAAATTAATAATAAAAGTATCTACAAGAAAATTTAAGTTTTCTTCCATATTTCATAAGTCATGTTCCTTATACAACTCCACTAACTGCAACTTGCATTTTACATATACCTATAATTATAACTAGCATTGACTTACAACAAGCCCTTTTATTAAAATAATACAGCACACTATTAAAATTTTTTATTTAAGAGTGATGTTTGGTAAACATAGGAAAATTATTGTATAAAATGCATCACATCATTATGTATATCTATCATAAACACTGTCTACAATTATTTATCACATTACTTAAAATCTAACTAAAAATAATGAAAAGACTGTAATTTGAAAATATACATTTCACACCAAAGACGCACTGACAGTTTTTTCCGCTATAATAATTACTATATTTTCTAAGTCTGTGTCACTTAATACAGGGAAAATATTGTACAATTGCGTTTGGAGTAAAGTTGATGCTGCTAACATGGTTTGGTCAACAGCAGGTTTTCTAAAACTTTACAGCTTATTCTCAATGTTGTCCAAACAAATTTTAATCTTTTTAATATCATAACGGATACCATTGAGAAGATATAAGCATGACTTTTCAAATGCTATAAAAATATAAAACACAGTTCATATTAAGACCCGCAGTAACTAAAAAGAATAATTCTTATTTATTTATTCATTTATTATATTCTACTATGTTCATTTTGCAAGCACCTACACCTTATTTTATAGCTAACTTTGAAAACTTAAATTAAAGAAAACTTTAAAAGTTAAAAAAAGTGAGAAGTTGTCCTCTCAAAAAAGGTAGGGTTAATTGATTTTAAAGAAATAACTTTAATTATACAACCCTAATAAGAAATCAAATCTTACCCGCAAATCTCTTCATGAAAAAATGCTGATCAAAATGCGTCAGTTTTGCTTCATTAACTGCAAAATCTATTTGCGATCCTATTAATGAAAATACACTTATAAAAAAACATCTTTAACAAAAAAGAAAAAAGAAAGAAAGGATCATGTTTAAACTACCTGCATGGCTCTCTTGCAGTTATTTTAAACATGATTAAGAACATAAAACATGGTTAAGATTTTGGACACCTAAGGACTTATCAGAGTCTTGTTTTCCAGCCTGCTGACAAGGAGCATTTGTCGTCCCTATTTTCAAAATATTCATATAATTTGAAATCTTCCTAATTATCAGTTAGTTGTTACTTTGCGATAATATCTGTTAATCGTCAACTGTTGGTTCTTCCATTACATTTAAATCTAATAGTGGCTTTTTTGCAGCTTTGTTGACAGTTGAAATCTTGAGAAAAAAAATAGGCTAACCAAATCTTGTTAGAACTTCTTTTTTTTCACCAGCTGGTAGATTGAACCTGTGGTGTGTTTTAGAAATAAGAACTGGATCATCTACTGAAGGTGATTTAGATTTTTTTTTGATTTTTCTAAAACTACACTTTTCCTCAGACACATCAGAAATATCACCATCACTTTCTGCCTCAAGAAATGTTTTTCTTTTTTTTGTAAAATGGTCTGTAGGCCATCCCATTTTGACCCTCATGAACGAATTTTATTTCACGGAGTGTCTCAAAATGTTCCTAAAGTATTGGTTTGTTAATGAATTTCTTTTTTTTTATTCTGGATGAGTATTTATACTCGCGCCAGTTGTTTCAAGTTTAACTTTTTTACATTTTTTGAGTTTTTATGGGCAGTTTCAAATGATCAGCGCGAATAGAAATTTATAAACCTTTAGCAACTTAATTGCGTCAATACAAAGAACGGAAGGTTTTTTATTCATACCGATTGTGCGCATTTTTATTATTATCATATATGTTACCAGGTGGTACTCTAAAAACGCAAAAATCGGGTGATATTTAAAAAAAGCGCTGTTTACAAAACAATTGTTTATCGAGCTACTTAACAATTTTTAATTTTAAAAAATCTATTATTTCCACCTCAAGTAAGTTTATTATAACAACATAACATAATAATGCATGTTATATTTTATAATTATAGTTAAATAAATTAGGTTATTTAAACAGTTATAATATTTTAAATAAACTTTTAAAAAATTTTAAACTTCATACAAATTATGAAAATGTTTATAGTGTTATAAAACAATGATTAACATTATGAAATTTTGTTTTGAAGCTAGCTATGACAGCTCAAGTATCTGAGGTGTATCCCTGTCCCAAGAAGGGGTTTAAAAAAGAAGATCGAGATCACTCTGGATAGAATAGAAACAAACCAGCTGCCCCTAAGGATTCACGTTATCCAACGCTACTTTTTTTTAAGAGAATAATTTCCAAAGGAAGCACTTAAGGATCTCGTCGCTTGTCCTTTAATGTCCAAAACTTTCCAGTAAGCTTTTAGCTTTAGAAATCAATAGATAAGAACGTTATTTAATGTTTTATGTCAAATATAGTAAAGATAATTTAATAAGTTATGTTTTTAATTTACGGAAGTTTTTCATAGATTAAAATGCATAACAAACAATGAATTTTGCAATATCAGTTGTATCCTTTCCGGAATCTTAATTCCTTGGAGAAAAACTGGCTTTAAAGACATCAGTGACAAAAGGATGATGTATCATGCCAAGAAATATGTAGAAAAGTACATAGGATTGAAGAAATCCCAGAAAAAAATTGAAATTGGTTATCTTGAGACAATAAATTTGAGAAATCAATGACAGGTTGGGGATAATTATTAAATTTTAACATTTTCTAGTCAAACACCCTGTACTAAGCTAATTTATTGTGAAGTAAATAGTTTACTTTTTCTTGTTCTTACCTAAAAAAATTAAATTTAAAAGATTATTTTGGGCTGGAGAAGACCTTACGCTTCTTGAACGTAGTTTAAAGACTGATAGGCTAAGACTGGAAGCAGATAAGATTGAAGATTTAACCTTCATACAGGACCAGCTAAGTTGCCGAAAGATGGTGATTGGAGCGTTGGACGGTCGGTTTGTAGATGTTAGTAATAGATCTGCGTCAAGAAATAACTCTAAAACATCTGGTATAGAAAAAAAAACATTCCATGATTTCTCCGGATTTTCCTCTGACAATGAAATGATTACTGATGACTCTAATGATGCATGTTCCGAAGATGATTTTAAGATTGGTAACGCATCAAAGAAGAAGACAGTTAAAAAAATGACTCTAAAGATATCAAAAGACATTTTTTCAAAAACTGCCAGAACTGCTATTGGGATGGGAATATCTACTAACCAGGCAACAGCACTTATCTTTTCTTTTCTTTGCAAAGCCGGTGGAGATATAGAAAACGTAACATTATCCCACAGCTCAACTCACAGGATTTTTGATACAATAATAAGAAAAGATGCTGGTGTTCTTAGAGCAAACATAACCACTATGTTTAAGACGAGCGACAAACCCATCATTGTGCATTTTGATAGCAAAGTTATCAAAGATTATACGGGTAGCATAGATGAGACAAAAAACCGAATTTGTGTGCTTATAAGGCATGACAATCAGTTCCATCTGTTGGGCGCTCCAGGGTTGGAACACGGCAGTGGTGAGGCTCAGTTCACAGCAACTCAAAATCTATTAGATTCTTTTGATCTAGGGCAGTTCATCCACGGAGTTTGTTTTGATACTACTGCTTCAAACACTGGCTATTTAAAAGGAGCTTGTGTAAGATTATCAAATTTTCATGGCCGACCATTTCTCTTGTTAGTCTGCCGCCATCATGCAGGAGAGCTCCATATAAAACACTTTTGCAATTAAGTTGCAGTAAACAAATCTGTTGGACCAGAGATTCAACTATTTAAATCTCTAAAGCAGAACTAGCATGGTATTGATGCAAACAACGAGAAGATGCTGTTGAAATTTAATCACCAGAATGTTAAGAGTACCTGATTGGAGAAGCAGGCTCTACTGGTGCTCAAAACTTGCAAGGACCTGATAGATAAAAACAAGTTAAGAAATAGTCAGGTAAGATTAAAATAAAAAATTATATTACTTTAAAACAACTTTATACCAAATATATATAATAACTGTAAAAATAGAAAGAAGAAACATAAAAGTTTCTAATTAAATTGTAAGTTATATACATTTAGACTTTTGAGAAGCGCAAAGATTATTGTGAACTGGCAGAGCTTGTAGTTATGTTCCTTGAAGAAGATCAGACAGTTAAGTATAAAATTCACAAAACCGGAGCTATTTCACACGCCAGGTTCATGGCAAAGGCATTGTACTATATGAAGTTCAATTTGGTTCTCCCTAAGATTAGACAGGTTCTTTTTCTGAGTGATGAAATTGTCAAAGAGATCAACAGAATGGGTGACTACATTTCTCTTTTCTGGGCATGGTAGTTTTTGACCTGCGAGTTTTCTGATTCTGCAGCTTTTGAAGTAAAACTTAATTTCCTAAATATTTTTATATTAGTCTCATAATTTAAGAATAATTTGTTTCAAAAAAAGACCAACTAAATTGTGTTAGAATAATGACATAAATAAATTACACTTATTACATTTGATGTTAGGCATGTCATTATCAACCTTACTTACTATGTATATTGCATTATATTTAACTCACACTCTTAGGATCAAAGAAACTATTGGCAGATGTACCATTACAATGCGTATGAGCCTGCCGCAGAAGTGGTGTTAAAATCGTGGCGAAACCATATGTGGTATTTGGATCAATCAACCGTGGTGCTGGCGCTAGCATGTTCTAATAAAGATCACTACATCGAAATGGAAAAGATGGCAAAAGTTCTTTATTCAACCCAACGGAGTGGCATTAAAAATGTAGGAACGGGTAGAACCAAAGCTAAAATCCCTTCTGATAACAGTTTTCTGTTTAATATAGACCAACCACCAGGTCTTCAATCATATATTTCGCCAGATTCCTCGTTAATTTTTAATATCCTAGGTCATACTTCTGAAAAATGTCTAAGTATGAAACTCCCTCAGATTTTTTGGAAAGAATTTCCAGGATACAATGGGTTTCAAAGCTTCGTAAAACTGTCGAAGTTGTTAAAGACTCATCAGAACGTGCAGTAAAACTCATTCAAGATAATGTAGAGCGTGCGAAGAGCGAGGAAAAGCTTCAGAACCTTCTCCAAATGAAAAGCTCTTGGAAATAGCCATTTAAAAAGACGAAGAATGGATACAAGGAGTCAGTTACAACGCCTGCTCCCTCGCTACTGGCTGTGAGTTAATAATTCAAAACCTTTCCAATATTTCTAATAATTAGAATTACCTTACTGTAGACTCTAAACCTTAAAAATGTAATTTAAAAAAGTTAAGTTATGTAATTTTTAGATATATTTGTCTTAAAGGAAAGAATTTATTATATATATAATAAATATGATAGCAACAATGGCAGTACTTAGAGTTTATACTTTAATATCGGAGGTCTGAGGATTGATGCCGGCTTAGTCATATAAACGACATTTACTAGTAAAAAATTTTCCCGCGGTGCTCTGTGATGAGCACTTAAAATTTAATGAGAACTTAAAATAACACACACAAAATCTAAGTAGATATTTTCTGAAATATATCAACACATTTTGATCAAGTTAAATCTACAGCAAAATATTTAAAGTCCTATAACAAATCTTTTGGGGGTAACCATTTTAAGTTTGACTTTCTTTAATCTTAAGTTCCAATAAAAGTAATTTTTTTAAAAACATCATTTGATACCAATAAGAAGCAAAACAAAATGAATATTGCACCATGACTGAAAATGACCTCATAGATCAACAAAAAGGCACTTTGAAATAACACAAATGTTGATTTTTCTATCAAAATCAGTGAACGGTAGGCATTATATATTTCTTAACTCGAAAAGCACAGTGTTCTTTTTGGTATGGGAACACATGAAGAGAATATAAATGAAAAAATTAACTGGATTCGATTTGAAAACTACTCAATTTTGGTCATAAATTGCCTAGTGCGTAACTTCGAACGACCGGCGCGAATACTTCTAACAGGAAAAAATTTAAAAAAAAAAAATTTGACTTATAAATATGACCTCTACACCACTCATTAGCAACTCCGCATGTAATTTGGTTGTCAAAAAAAAAATCATGGGATGGCCTATTGTACAAATTCGAAATATAAAAAAAAGTTTCTCCTTTTTCTCGTGGGTCGAATTATGTTTTTTTCTCGCAAAACATTTTTGTTTTTTCATGCTCGTTTTGAAACGTGTTTAAAGCGTCTTCGCATTCTGTCACTCTTTATTTAATTCTCATTTTATTCTTAAAATCAACTTCCTTGCGAGACTTTATACATGTAAGCATACTTTATTGCGTATATATATATATATATATATATATATATATATATATATATATATATATATATATATATATATATATATATATATATATATATATATATATATCTGCCGATTAAGTAGACAGTTGTAACAAAACGTTTTGAGGCGACAAAACAGTGTCGCCTTTATTTTTACTGTTTAACAACTTAACTTTCCGTGCTTTCCATTTTTTAAAATAATTGTAAACCAGAGTCCTAGTTACAATGATCTTAATATTGTAATGGCAGTTTTTTTTCATAGATATTTGATGGAAAAACGAAACAATAAGGTTAAGAACCGTATATCTTTGTATATGAAGAAATTATCGATTAAGGCGATATTTGCCTCTATCTTGAATTCTGAAGACGGAAGTTGTATATTTTTACATTTTCTTCTAAAAGTAAATTATTACTTCATGGAAAAATATCTTCTTCAAGAAAGATGTTTACAGACGAGAAATTTATAAAGTATTTTGAATTTATCATTTTCTTAGCATATATACACAACAAAAAAGTTCTCCTGAACAAGTAACCGTGTGAGTAAACTTATCCCAGCATAGCCAATAGGAACAGAAGGAAGACGGTTTCGATTGTGTAGTAATACAGCTTTTAAGCTTAGCTTAGATGAGCCTGTGAATAATCTCCATTCAATTGGATCATAGTTCAAGTTAAGACAATTCATTAATCCAAAAACATCAATGCAAACAACAAGATTATTTTTCTTCTCAAAAAAAGAAAGCAGGTTCTGCTGCCGTTTTCCGTAATGTGAAACCTTGACATCAAGTTGGAGAAGATTCCACTGCTTTAGCGTTGACCCTAGAAGATCTCCCTTTTCCTTTGACAAGTCCAGATCTCGAACAAGATCACTTAATTCTGCTTGACTCAATCTGTGCCACAACATCTGTTAACTCAAAATCAGGATCATATGATATGGAAGGCTTGTTTTCTTCTATTTCTACTTGATTTTCTGCTCACAACTTTGTGTTTCTCACTCACAACTTTGTGTTGGAGTTGGAACTGGTAAACTATCTGAATGTGGAATAGGTTGAATGGAAGATTCGGATATTTAACCATAACTATTTTCTTCATACACAAACCTGCCTTTATGGGTGGGGTCAAGCAGAAATAGCAGTCATCTGTATGGTTTTTCGGCTCTCTCCATTCCATAGAAACAGCAAATGCCAAAGATCTTTTTTTATTTTTCAATCATTCTCTTTGGTTATGCACAAGAGGTGCTACAATTCCTTTCTGTAAGGAAACTGTTATTTCACCACAAATTTAACAAAAATTGTCCACTAAACTTACACACTTCCTTGGCATGCTGATTTTTAAAATATTACACAAGTAAATGAAAAAAAAACAAACTAAGAATAGATTAGACCAGAAACTTTAGCAAACACACAACTAGCAACTAGTATCACAATTTTTAAACATGAATAAAACATTATGGATAGTCAAAAACAAAAAAAACTTTTTTTTTAAGAAAATGAAAGTTTATGCCCTTGCAAAGGTTGAATTAAGAGATCGCGATTTGCAAAATCTGGAAAAATATGTGATCTTCAAACTTTTAGTTTATGCAAAGATGTTTACATTGTTTTCAAGGAGCAAATTGTTTAATGTTTGGTAAGAATTCATTTTTTGAAAAAAGGGAAGAAGATGAAATTGAACAACAGAACAATACTGAAACAGCTGTTTTTTCATTTGAAGACGAATTTGCTGTTTTAAAGAATGCCCTTCAGCATACCGATTGAGATATTTCTAATGCGCTAGCAACTTGTCGAATATGATCAGTCTGTCAAATGTACAGAAAAGAAATACAAAATTTAAAAGTTTTGAGAAAGCAAAAAAAAAATACAACAAAAACTTGGGGTGTTGTTTCTTTATATACCTAAAAAGTTAGCCGCAACTTTTGCCGAGAAAAACAATGCAGCTTTTGGAACAGATTGAAATCCTGAAGAAATTTCAAAAGATTTAAAACTTTTGAAATTTCTTCAGGATTTCAATCTGTTCCAAAACTTTAGAAAGCAATTAAGAGACATGAAAACCTCCATGATTTGTTCTCAACCAAAGCTACGCGTAGTTTAAATAAACTTTAAAAAAGTACAGCAAACCAAATATGTTAATCAAACATATTAAAAAAGAATAAAAACTAAAGGAAATAATAAACAGCAATAATCGCTGTAATGAGTCATCGAAACTGTTAACATCTATTGAAGTCTTAAATGTTGTTAGTAAGAGAAAATCAATAGCAGAAGCAAAAAGACAATTTGGATTTAAAATTAATGATAACAAAGTTACGGCACATTTTTGCTTTACGAAAAGCAATCAAAAATTATAGACCTTCCATAAACAAAATTTGTGAATAAATATAATAAAATAATTAGTAAACTAGAATAAGAAGCTTTTGTGAGGGTGGCGTTTTTTTAATGTTTCAAGTTATTTATTTAACTTTTGTTTAACGTTTAGTTTGTTATTTAGTTAAGCTAACAGAGGGAAGGGGAAGGGGAAGGTTTTGGTTAAGGTTTGTTTGGATTAGGTTATGGAGGTTGGGAACGAGATTAGGGGTCTGGGGAGTACTTGGTTAGGTTAGGGCGAGGTTTAGGGATAGTTTGGTTAGGAATGGGCAAGGTTTAATCTAAAAGGGCTGAACTTTTAATCGCCTTCCTCAGTATATTCTATAATATCATAAAACTCAACAAATGTTCTATTAATGTTTAATGGTTAGCACTCTTACTCTAATAACTTTTATATAATACAAATAATATTCTCTTACGCTTTTTGCAGTGTTCAATACTGTTTATTTCAATTACTCCTCTTTCTTTTATATCTTCTTTTATTACAAATATCTCTTCTTTAACTAAAACTTCTGGTTATTCTCCAGCAATCAATATTATAATCTTCTTTTCTTTTATTCAACTGTTTATTAAACTGCTTATTCATCAAAATACTCTTCTTATCACAAAATTCTTTCTCTTCTTTAAAATTCTCTTTAAACCTCTTAAAAACTCTTTTCCCTTAAAATCCTCTTTTAAATCTCTTCTTCTAAAGAGACGACCGTACTTATCAGTCTCTCTAATCTCTCTATCTCTAATTCTCTCAAATAACTGTAATTCTCTCCAAAATCTGTAAGGCTCTCTTTTTTTGAGTGATTATAGTTTTTGCTTGTTTTCCAGTTGCGATATTTTTTTTTATTTATTTATATGGCAAGGTTGATGAGTCTACGTGTTTACGTCTTTTCTCAGTTGTTTTTGCCTTTTCTTCTTTCCGTTTTATCGTTTACTTACGTGATAGATCGGTGAATCATCGTGTATAAGTCTTTTCTGATCGTTGTTTTTGACTTTTCTAATTGTCGCTTTATCGTTTAAGAGTCTTCGCATTTACGTCTTTTCTCAGTTGTTGCTTTTAACTTAATTCTTTTTGCTTTATCATCTATTTATGTGAAGAGTGGACGAGTCATCTTGTATGTGTCTTTTCCGATCGTTATTTTTAACTTTTTTTATTATCGCTTTATCATTTACGAGTCTTTGCGTTTACGTCTTTTCTCAGTTGTTTTTAGCTTAATTCTTTTTTGCTTTATCATTTACGCGTCTTCATGTTTACTTTTTTTCACAGTTGTATTTAACTTTTCTTCTAACGCTTTATTACTTATTTATGTGAAGAGTTGGTGAGTTATCTTGTGTATGTTTTTTTATCGATCGTCGTTTTATTTTAGTTCTCCCTCCTCACACTATCAAATCAAAAAATTTATTAGAAAAATTTAAAATATTCAAAGAAAGTTTAGATCTAATTATACCTAACAATTGCAAAATGTTAAAAATATTTGATTATGAAAGCACCGATACTTTTGTACTTGAAGATGTGGACACAAAACAAACTTTTCAATCAGAGAACTTTTTGAAGAAGCTTATCAAAAGTCTTGAAAAAGAAAATTTTCTTGTCCAAGTTGGAGTTTACAAAATGCTTGGTCGTAATATGATGACAGATGTTCTGCTTCTTAGATGAGGAGGGTATGAAAAATTTGTAATTACTACTCTACCTGCAACAAATACATTTTTTAAATATTGCCAAGTGGTAGTAACAAACATTTTTTAAGTGAGCTTTGTTCTTAAAAATCAACTGTTATGCAGAATCTTAGCACATTCAAAAGTTACCAAAATTTATTGAAATCAGCGGAATCAAAAGAAAAGGAATTAATATTTAAATATATTCATCAAGTTAAAGAAATAAGAAACTGCACTACATTATTAACTAATGACTTGTTTTTTGAATTAGCTAGTGATGAATTTAAACATTCAGTTTCGCAAAAGTCACAGTTTTTTTAAAGTTTTAACGAAACTTCGAGTCAAATGCTAAAGGCGATGGAACGTGCAGTAAAACTTAGTATTTATCTCGAGCAGCAGTTTTTTTGATTTTTTACCATATCAACTAATTTATGATTATAGAGAAAAAGATAAAAAGAAAGATGATGATATTCTTGCAGCAAGAGATAATAATATTTACTTGATTGGTTATGCAATGAATAAAGAAAAGCAGAGAAAAATTTTTGTAATGAACCTTTTGTCATAAAAAAAGTTGAAAAATTTCTTAAAATGAGTGAATGGAATAGAGAAATACAAAGCAAGGAATCTAATTAAACAAAACAGGAATGCAAAGTTAAGTTCCTAAGAGTTGATAAAAATCTCAATAGCTCTGCAATTCCCTTCAAAGGTATTCAACAATTTAGTTGAGAATTGGTACGGCGTTAAATTAAACACACTTGGTGAAAATTTTGAAGACAAAGGAATAATGTTTGCTCTAGAAGCTCAACAGAGCCTGATGAATCAAAAAGGAGCTACGATGATGATCAACATGCATCAGCAATAGTTGTAAATATAATAATCAATAACTTCGAAGATTTAAATGGTTTTTTTGGATTTAGTGATAATCAATATTTTGATAGCAATCACTGTCCAATTTCTGAAATATTACTACGGAATAACAGTACTTGGAGCTGATATTTTAGTCACTTAGAGTACCTTTACCAGTTCAGCCTTATTTATGATTTAATTTAAGCTTTATGCTTGTTATATCTATCGAATGAAGAGGACCCATAATGATAAGAAGACTTAAAAGTTTATATTAAAAAAATATTGGTTTTGGATGAGTTTTCCCGTAGCTAACCTCCTATATAAGGAATCTAGATCATAAGGTGTATCTGCACAACTAAATTGCGTTATTTGCGCATAATTATTTTACCCCATCACAAGCTGAGTTTAAATTGTTTAATATGATATTACATTGATGGCTCAGGTGGGGTGTCAATACTGTAATACCATTTTCTGAAAAACTAATTCATTATTTAAAATGAATTACTTTTTAACCCAAAATTAAATTATATTTTTAAACTTTAAATTATGTTGCAAACATTATTATGCTGAATAAAATTGATTAAATTTTTTGTAAAGTCTTCAACAAATTTATAAAAGTTGCCATCTCCATTGTACTGTTTGATAATTTATTTTTCATTAGGTTTGTTCTAAATTTTTAAAATTTTTGCATATGCATTTTATATTTTGAAAATTAAAAGATTTGCCTATGCATGTTTAAGCCTTAGCTTGCTGTCTGCAACGTCTATTAAATCTGAGTTTTTTATATTAGATGGTGATATAATTTGTTCTTTCTTATTACTGTGGTGAGTACCACAACATAGATACTCATTAAAAAGACTCTCCATTATCTTTAAATGTTAATATTTATTAAATTACTTATTACTATATCTGCATGTATGGTATTCATGACAATTAACTCATTGTCTTATATAATTGATAATCCATATTTAGTCGATACCGATAGCATTAAGGCTTGGATGTCTTGTAGATGTCTTATGACTTGTTCGGTTGCTGCATGACTACCAGCTTCATCATTTTTTCTTGCTGTGCCCTCATCAAGGTAATGCTCATTTTTTCCATATCCATAATCGAAGTGACCACTTATGTATTCGCAGATCTGCTTGAGTGAATTATTATGAATATTGTATGGCTTATTGAGTATTTTTACTGTATGCATTTAACTTTGTTTTAACTATTACTGTATAGGATTTATAGCGACTCATACAATTTTTGATAAAAATATTTGAATTCAATTGGAGAATATTTTTGAAATCACTAGTCATCATTACCCAAATGCTGAAAAAACTTCTCTAGTTTTTGACGTTTGGTTTGTTTTGTTGTATAGTTCACACTATCTTTCCCCATTATTAACTCTCAAGTATAATGAAACATTAATCATTAAGATCTCATTTTAGGTTCTAAACTTTCAACTTCTTTTTTAGATAAACCTGTTAAATCTATCACTTCTTAAATATCCTCACCTTATCTTAACGCTTTAGTTGCAATTTTTTAGCTTTATTAACCTTAGCTCGAGATTTACCGATTTCTATACCTTTCTCTTCGGCAGAAACTATATAGTCATTTTCTTTTAGAGATTCATTGTGGTCGGTTCTTTTTGTTCTGCGGAAGTCACTTTTAAGACGTTCAATCTATCGGGTACCTTTTTTATATACGAAGATTTAAAATCTTCTTTTACTTCCGAAGTTTCATCATACAGAGTCATTCATAGCAGCCGAGAGAAATTTCGGGCCCCGGGGAAGTTTTTTTAAGGGGCCCTCATTATGATCAATTATATACCCAGAACCAAAAGAAGTGTGCTCTGGTCATTGAAAATTTAAAATAAAAGTTAATTAAATCTTTTAAAAGTCGAAACTATTTAAATCTTTTAAAAATTACTTTAAAAAACTATTTGTACCAACACGGGGCCCCGGTAATCCCCTTCCACCCTCCCCCCCCCCTCTCGGCGGCCATGGAGTCTTTCATCCAATTGATTTTTAATAACATCATTTAATAACGAGGCCGATATTACAAAGTATTCAGGAAAGATATTATGAGCAACTTAAAACCTCATCCCAAGATTTGCAATATGTAGATTTTGGGAATGAGTTTTTTCTTGAAAAATGGTTTTGCTGTAATCTAGTGGAGACTTTATATTACCGAACGGAAAATACAGTAGGTTAATATGCATTATCTTCTTTATTGTAGAATAATCATTGTTACTGTAGATAGAATCTACTATTAATCTAGAATTGTTAAAACAAGCTTTATTTAGAAACAGGTTCGTGTAAAAATGATTTATTTCTTCGATATATTTATAACCGATATCGTCTTTTACTAAGAGAGTTGTAAAAAATATTAACATAAACTGAGAACAAAAAATATTTATAATTAATATATTAAACAGCTTATACAGAAAGTATATATTTATAAAAAGTCATCAAACGAAAGTAAAAATATGTGAGACAAAAACAGTAGGCACAAATTTTATTACACTCTTGATGTGATAAACTTTTTTATCAACTTTTTGCAAAAACTCATTTATAAAAAGAAGTTCTGGACATGAAAGTTTTATTGTTATGGACAAACAAAAAGATTTAAAAAGCGAAAATATCAGCAATTTTACAAAGATTGCTTAATGGACTACTTTAAAATGTTTGCATAGCGTTGTAATTAATTTGAATTTGCGGACTTTCAGCCAATTTAGGACATGATGGTAACCAAGAACCTTGTCCATACACTAATGCAAAAAAATAAAAAAATTACTAATAATAATAATTAAATTAAAAAAAAATTTGTTTTAACCAGTGGTTTTAATACTTTCATTTATATAATTTTTCAAAAGTTTAACTAATTTAAAAAGAAAATAGAAAAAAGTCCAACATAAGAATCATTCCACGACGCATAAGAATATCCAAGTGTACGATTCGTAAGAATATCCTTACGCAACAAACATATGAATATCCCCGCGATTTTCTGATTTGATCAATACACAAACCTTTTTCTTTTAATCCTTTTCTGAAATTTTTTGTGACGAAATAAGACCAAGTATAGACAATTATGCGTAGAAGCAAGCCCACAACGCCTAGACCAATTACGGATTTGTTATAATTTCAAAAATTCCAAAAGTTCACAAATTCATATAGAGTGCTTTGAGTTATTCAAAAAATAATTTACCAGCGGCAAATATGCATATCGTAATGATTTTTCCTTCAGCGTTGATTTCCTCAGCAGTCTTATAAACAAAATTTTTAAAAAAGATTAAAAAATAATCCATGTATAAACTAAAATCTATGTAAAAAAAAACATCAAAATTTGATTGTATAACCCTTTTGAACAACCAAGCAATATATATTGGCTCCATTATTCCTAATAACCAGAAAAAATAGCTGATTCGAATCTTCTCATAACGCACCTAGCACGAAGATAAAAATAAAAATCTTAGTATCCTTTGACAATTTGACACACTTTACAAATGGCCTTCAAATAATTTAACTAAGCATTTGATATATGATAGTTATTTGAACATATCTCCAATCTAAGCATCGGATTCTGGAAACTTTTCGGATTAAAATCAGTAGAGAAATTTATTACTATGCGATACGAGACGAGACATTTCAAAATCGCTTTTAAAAATTTTCGATATATCTCGTAAGTTTCGAGACGAAATATAATAAACCCCGACGCAAACAAGATTTTTTTCGAGATTTTATTCCTAGACTCTCGAAATGAAGTTTTTACGAGATTTTCGAGAGTTGCATTTATAACGAGATTTCTCTTATCATTTCAAGATTTTAGGAAAAATTCGAGACTGTGGAAAAAAATTTTATTTCGAGAATTTTAAAATAGCAAAGTTTCAACGAGAATTTTTGTTCTTTTCGCGATCCATGAAACATTTTTGTTTCTAATTTTGTTTTTTGTTATGAATAAATAAAACTTTTAAAAATTTTTCTGTTTCAATGGTTTTATAAGTGGGTTTTCAAGTGGTGATGATGAAGATTCCAAGTAATAACCAACTCAGTTTTTCTTCAAGGTTATAATGATATATTGGTAGGCACCAGGTAGGTACCAGGAACTTACACAAGAGTGACCATCTGCAAGCAACTGCAACTTAGATTTGTAATTTTTAAGAAGTCATCCAACTTAGAAATCAGACAATCACATTGACTTGATCCTTTTACAGGGCTCGAACTCTCGACCTTTTGTACACTGGACTAGTGCACAAGACCGTTTGACTAATGAAACAATGTACAATATAAATAACATAATTATTATTTAAACAAGGTTAATATATAATGTAGAAAAAAGTTTGTTTCAATGGTCACTGTGGAGCAGAGAATTTCAAGGGTGATTATGATGTCCATTTAACGGAAGAGAAGACAATGGTGATTGTCCTCAGTGAAAATGATGAGGTCCAAGTGAATTAGCCAAGTTCAGAAATGACTTTAATGCCCATGACCAATGATGTTTCCTACCAAAAGGAAGTTAATTAAAGACACTGATGATGTTGGAACACTATTGCTCTCAGTCCATGCGATGATTCAGTGCAAATCGATTTTACCACATAAACTTTGTCCCTCCACTGGGCGCGAACGCGCAACCTTTAGTTTAATGAAACAGTGCACAAGACCGCTCGAGCATTGAAAAGTTGTTAAAATTAGACAGAAAATTATTATTTAAATCATATAAAACGGTTTAAGTTGTACTCGGGTGATTTAAGGCATGTCTCGTTTTTATGAGTGTTCGGTTGCACCACCAAACATTTCTTTTGAGCATGACTTTTTTTGGGAAACAATTCACTAAAATGAACATTACCAAGCAAAAGCTGTTAAAAATTAAAATATTATTTTTTTACGACGTTATGGGTTATCACGAATTTTGTCTTTTCTGAAAAAGAAGAATATCTTTAAAAATTAACAAAATGATCTCTATGCACATCTATTCCAGTAATGTTCAATCTTGTACACTTCGATAATTGTTATTATCCACTTGTACAATTAGTGATTGATGGTACGATCAGAAAATCCGACGTTTTTTATAATCTTCCGGCGTCGTCCCTAACACTACTAAAAGAAGCAATCATCATTAACGGCACTTAGAGCAATAAAGTCAATAAGAATAATTAAGATTTTTTTTGTCGGGTGAAACCATGTGACCAAATTTACATTTTATTAGACATGAAGTTTTAGATTTTTAAATATTTTGCAGCTGTTTCAAGCAAAACCAAAATCATTTTCTAGTTTGAAAGTTTTACATGAAAATATGTTAAACCAGTTGTCTTGTTGCTATGTTTATCTTTTTGTTATTGGTTTTTACTTGAAAATGAATTTAATGTTTCACCTAATCTTTTCTAATTTTAATGATTCATTTTCTGTGTAATATACTTGGTATATGTAGGAAGTACATACATGCATACATACATACATACATACATACATACATACATACATACATACATACATACATACATACATACATACATACATACATACATACATACATACATACATACATACATACATACATACATACATACATACATACATACATACATACATACATACATACATACATACATACATACATACATACATACATACATACATACATACATACATTCATACATACATACATACATACATACATACATACATACATACATACATACATACATACATACATACATACATACATACATACATACATACATACATACATACATACATACATACATACATACATACATACATACATACATACATACATACATACATACATACATACATACATACATACATACATACATACATACATACATACATACATACATACATACATACATACATACATACATACATACATACATACATACATACATACATACATACATACATACATACATACATACATACATACATACATACATACATTCATACATACATGCATGCATGCATACATACATAAATACATACATACATACATTCATGCATTCATACATACATCTAAGTTGTTATTTTTTGAATTACTACAACAAGTTTTGTGAAATTTTCATTTTTCAGCAAATGTAATAATGATAAAAAACAAGACAAGTTTAGAAAGTACAAGGAAAAGTTGCAAAATCCAAATGTTTTTTATCAATTATTTGTCTTTAGTCAACCTTGAAGCTTTTATTGGTGGTGGGTCTAAATAAAACCTATACAAATATAAAAGAGAAGTTTTTTTATTTCTTCCTTGAATTCCATTACATTTTTTTTTTCATTATATGATAACTACATTATAATGTGTATAAAATACAAGGTGCTGGATTAATATTGACAATTTTTTAATCCTTGTTTCTCATAGGACAATGAAAAATAAATATCAAGCACTCTTCAAAATGCAATATATGGAAATGAGATCATAGTGTTAAGCAGATTATTTCATCGCAAAGGTAAGAAATGATAATGTTAAATACTAATTAATCTTTTTTTTTTTACCGATAATTGATCACTCTAAATAATTGTATTAAATCTCACAATAGGGTTTTGCTAAATTTCATTCTTTCATTCAGCTTCTCTATTGTTAATTTTTAGAAAATACTTTGGAAAACTTTTGTAAGTTGACAAAGACTGATATATACAAGGTTTTATAAGGCACATAGTGGATCAGACTGATGGCAGGGGTAAAAAACCTATTTTTACTGCAGTTTAAAAGACAATCTTTAACTGTATTTTGTTTTAGAAAGAAAATATTTTACTACCTTATGTTTATCTATAAGTTTTTATTTCCTAAACTCAAGTAAGTTATTATCTCCTGATTTGTTTGAGTCAAATGTTAAGATGTAGCCTGTGCTTGGAGTAATGAAAAGTGAAAAAATAAAATTATCAGGAAAAATATACACCAGCGTCAACCTTTAGCCTTTTTGTATCAAAGGCAAGTGACAAATACCCTTTAAAAAGTCAAAAGACTTTTAGGGGGTATTTCACTACATGTTTCCTATTTCTACCATGCAAGTGTACAAAGTTGAATAGGTTTGGAACATTTAAATTTGAACCTAAGAACATAGCTAAACTCTCTAAGTGTTTTTATATGGAAGCTAAAATTTTAGGAGGCCTAGAAGAAATTCATCATTCTCAAAAAAAAGTATGAAAACTTTTCAGTGCCAGTTTCTTCACATTTGTATCGAAGAAAGATCTAGTAAATTGTCATATTTTTTCCTTTAAAAAAAATTTGGTTGAACCAATAAAGGCATTTCTGAGCAGTATTCTCAAAAAGGATGTAATATTTTGGAACCTCAAGTTCAGTAAGAACTTACACTTTAAATAGGTAAATATAATCATTTATATTTAATAAAAATAAAGTACTATTTTTTGTTAAATATGAATGTATAGATTTGATAGATGTATATTTTTATCTATTATCGGCTGTTTCTATAAAAACAATATCGGCTTTTGATAACGGTATATTTAACGTCTAACTCTTAATGAGATCAATCCCGCGAGGTGAAAACACGTCACACGCGTTTAAACAAAAGTAACACGAAAATAAAACGAAAATTTCTCAGACTGGCCTTAAATCACCCGAGTAAGAACTATTCTTACAGTGTTTTGTTTTGTTTTAAATTCTTGTTTTTTTTTAATTTTTAAAAATAAATTATTATTACGAGATTTTTATTACTTATCGAGATTTTAATGTATTTTTAGTATTAGAATGTTTTTAAAAGAATTGAACACACTAATAAATTATTATAAACTAATATAAATAAAAAATATATTAACTAAACAAGTTTGATAAATTTTACAGTAAAAAGATTTGTTTTAATTGTCAGATGAGGAGATGTCCGCAGTTGATGATTATGATGTTCATTAAATTGATAAAGGGCATTAATTAAAGTAACAGAAGACGATTGTTTGAATGTGATTTTTCTCAGCGGCGATGATGATGTTAAGTTAAGGAAAGAAGAATTTAGAAACTTGAAATCAAAACTGCTTGATAAGTATCAAAACAACGCAATTCAAGTAGACTTTACCACATAAACTTACTCCTTTGACGGGGCGCGACCGCGAGACCTTTAGTACATTAGACTAGTGCACAAGACACTTGACCAGTGAAACATAGTACAATATAGAGAAATAATTAAATATTTAAATGAAATAAAAGGGATTAAGTTGTAAGAAATGTTTCAGCGGTGTTTTTCTTATTTAAAAAGAATATTTTATGAAGTTTTAAAGAATAAACTATTATTACGATATACAGCTGCGAAAAATAAAATAGCACCACCACCAAAAATTAGTTGAAATTAGAATTTTTAGCTATTTTTGATAGTTTGAAAATCTTTTAAATACATATTTAAAAGTAAAATGGCTTTAAATTTTTATAAAAAACAAAATATACAAGTTTTAATATATAGTATTCATTTATTAAACAAAAATTCAAAAAATATCAAATAAAACGCGAAAAAAATAATAGCACCACAGCTTTAATGTGTACTTTAAAATAACGAAATATTATGAGATCAATTGTTTTAAACATTTTACAATAAATATTAGTTATTTCTTAACATATTAGTATTTTGTAGCGTGACCTTTATTGGCAATGACGGCTACACAACGTCTTGGTATTAAGTTTACCATATCCTGACATCGCTTTAGCGGAATTTCGCTCCATGTCTCCTTAACTACGTTCCAAAGTGACTCCTTCGTGGTGGGTTTGGCAGCAGCAACCACCTCCTTTACGTCAGCCCACAAATTCTCGATTGGGTTAAGGTCTGGCGACTGTGCTGGCCACTCCATAACGTTCACTTTATGCTCCTCAAACCAATTCTTCGCCTTCTTGCTAGTGTGCTTTGGGTCATTGTCCTGTTGGAACACCCAGGACAACGGCATTTCATAGTCTGCATACGGCAACATCACTTTATCAAATATATCAACATAAACGCGTTGGTCCATAATAGTAGTAATGTGATGAATGGGCTCTACTCCGAAATAAGAAAAGCATGCCCATATCATTATGCTACAACCTCCATGTTTAATAGCTTTGATGGTACATTTTGGATTGTATTCTGCATTCGGCGGTCTTCTGACATACGCCCGAGAGCCTTTTCCACCATAAAGCACAATCTTATTTTCGTCTGTCCATAAAACATTCCTCCATTTTTCGAGTGGCTAATTTGAGTGTTTTTTTAGTAAACGCAATACGCTTTACAACATGTCTGGCACTTAGAAGTGGAACTTTTCTGGGGCTACAGGCTTTTCATCCATTAACTCGCAGACAACTCCGAACTGTTTGTACTGTTGCATCGATGTTAAAGTCCTTTTTAAGCTCGGTAGCTGTTTTTAAAGGTTCCTTTTTAGCCTGTCGCACTAAGCGATTGGCCAGTAATATTGAAATAGAACGTTTTCGACCACGTGTTTCAGGCTTTTCTTGAAATTTTATGGCATTTCTTATAATTTTCTTGGAACACTTAACTTAACGACCAACTTCTCTATAAGATTTCCCTGCTAATATCAACTTTCGGATCAGTTCTCGTTTTTCTGCACAACAATGCTTTCCGCGTCCCATTTTTATATGTAAATGTCTCCTACTAATACGCACTAACATAAAACGAATAAAACAGCAAAATAAAACCAACGCTTACTATTTTCACAACTATTTTTACCGTTACCAGAGTATTTTACAACAAAAGACTGTGTGGTGCTACTTTATTTTTCGGTCAGAATTGGCATTTTTGATTAAAATCGAGCAACACCAACCAGTTTTTTTCCCAAAACGATTTGTTTTAGAAAATTAACATGTTAGCTAATATTTTAAACAGAAAAGCTATAAAAAAAATTTATTTTTTGCATGGTGTTTTCTTAACAAAAAGGGAAATACGCTTTGTGGTGCTATTTTATTTTTCGCAGCTGAATTTATTACTTTTTCAGATTTATAATTATTTTAAAAATAAAAAAAGTGTTTGCAAAAATTTAATGGACTGCTTTTTTGGTTTCTTTTGGAACAAATTTTTCTCTTTCAATGTTTTAATTTTCAAATAATCTTTCAGCGATTATTATGATGACCAATTTGTTTATTGCTTTCGAAAAGCCAGCAACTCCACGTGTAGGCAACATTAATCGTAATTTGTGATTTCTGAAATTTTCAGCAATCTAATTGGTCTTTCAAAGTTTAAAGTTTAACCAAATATAGGGCGCGAACCCGCGACCTACCTTGACTTTATGGACTTGTGCACAAGATCCCTTAGCTATTGAAACATTTAGAGTTTAATGTACAGAAATAGCTATAATTTAAGAAAAAAACAAACAAAGTAATAAGTAATCCATGATCAATGTCAGGTCGCAATTTCGCACCCGGTGGGAGGAAAATCTGTAGGAAGCAATTTTAAATTTATAGGCAAACCAATACCAGTCTTGCAACGTGATTGCTCTTATTGATGATATACACTTATACACAATCAAAATTAAAAAAGGCCATGTTTCAACATTTAATTTGAATTGAAAAAAGAAGTGGATTCATCTTTCTTCTCGTTGAAACCTTAACTCAAGCAGTAGGTATCTTCTCGAAAACTTTTTCAAAAAATACGCATGGTCTCGAAACCAATCTAGAATTTCTCGTATCGTATCAAAACGTCTTGGAATGAAAAACATTTTTAGAATCCGGTGCTTACTCTGAACGAAGCGTCGACCTTAGGTTTATTCCTTAATAACAATTAATAGCAAATACAGTACACTCTTATAATTCAGAGTTTTAAGATAAATCGAGTTTCTGAAGTTTATCAAATTGGACTGTTTATGTTTTTAAAACAGAAAATTTATTTGGTGTGTTAAAAAAAAACGCTGATGATTCCTCCAAACCAATCGAAAGGAATATTTTTAAACAAGTTGACCATTTTTAAATAACAGAGTTTTTCTTTTAACAATATTGCACTCCTTACCATTAAGAATCCTAAAAGAACCCAGATAAAGCTCAATGCTACTCCAAAACTCAGAGCAAGATCTTCACCCCTTTCCTGCGATCTCTTTCTACCACTTACAATCAAAATAAGCAAGCTTATCTAAAAGTAAATATAGGCTAGTTGTTTCGAATTAAAATTTTTAAGAAATATTTTAAAATATTTTTCACCGCTCACACAATTAAAACCTAAAAAATATTGTACAGATCTAACTTTTAACAAATATGCAGAACTTTTTTCTGCTGCTGATTTAAGACCACTGTTGGTTCGCCAAAGGGACAACAATACACTTGTAGCGCTAACTTAAATGAAACCATTTTAAACATTTTTTTGAAAAATGTGAGGGATTCTTAAGTTAAAGCGGAACAAGATGCTGTGGACAAAAGTAAAAGCACAATCAAAAAGTAATGCTTCTAATAAAACTCTTTTGCTTTTAACATGCAACCATTTAAGAAAGTAATTACCACGTTTGCTATATATGCTTTTAAATAACAATTATAAAAAAGAAATGGCATTAAAGTATGTTTAATAAACCTTCCGACTATTTTTTATAGATATTTAAAAATAATGTTTTTTATTTATAACAAGTATAAAAATGATAAAAATCATTTAAAAAATTATATATTAAGTAAATTGCAACATTATCTTTTGTGAGACAATACTTACTACCAACTGGAAATCGAACTTCAAAAGTACAGTGAAAATAAACATTGTTTGACACATGTCTAAAGCATAGCAAACAAAAAAACTCTCTTGTCATACTGAAACCATTAAACATTACAAATAGTAACAATACATCCAATATCACTAATTTTCGCATTTGAAATTCTTTTCCTATTGACTAGTGTTTAGCTATAATTTCTTGCAATAAAAATATTTTTGTTTCAAAAAGCTTTCAATTGAAAATACTTCAACCAATGGCTAATATTTGATAATGAATATATTTTTGTCATATTAAAAACATATTTAAAAGGATACGCATACTTTTTTGTCTCCTAATTTATCTTAACACAAAATTTTTCTTTCCCTGAAAAATTGGAGTTTTATATTTTCATCTGTTAATGGTTTTTTTTTATATAAAACTTAGAAAAAAGGAGGTTTTCCAACTGTATACCATATTTATTTATTTATTTTTTTTACTTTATTGTTTCACTAAATGGACACTAAATTTTATGAGCGTATCTGAGGTAATTTTTAAGTATAAATTAAATGAAAAATTTTGGTAGAGGAGAGTTTTTAGGATAAGAGAAAACGTAGACTTGAAACGTTGTGTTCACTGCGAGAAAGCTACACACTTAACAGATTAAAATCATTTGCTTGAGAAATATCAAATAGATTATCAAGTTCCAGCTGCTTCAATAATGTCTGTGCTAATATAAACTTAATTAGATCTTAAATTCACATAAAATTAAATAAAATGATAAAAATAGGATTAACATTAAATGCTATTTTAATTTTATATGACAAAAATATGGTTTAAGTACCTTTAGTACTGAGGCCTTAAATATAATGATACATACCTTGAAATAATGGATTCCCACCAACAGTTTTAAAAATAAGGTTCTTGGACCTGTAAAACATGTAAGCAATAATTATCCCCAAGACAATATCAAATGGACCAAGAACAGAAATTACAATTAGACGAACCTAAAAAGAAGTCTTAAAAAACAAAATAAATACAAGTACGTTAAACTATTTATACTATTTACAAAAGGTATAAATGTAGCATTATATATTACTTTATTGCAAACATGTTTACTCTCTCTCTATACACACACTCACATATATGTATATATATATATATATATATATATATATATATATATATACATATATGTGAGTGTGTGTATAGAGAGAGAGATAGATAGATAGATAGATAGATAGATAGATACATATATATATAGATACATGCATAAGTAAGTATATATATATATATTTGCAATATTATATACAGTGTTTATATAATATATTACAGCTTTTCCTATAATAGAGAAATATTTACTTGTGTATCACGCAGTTTTGTACTTATAAATGAGAAAATAATACAGGTAAAGTTAGGTGAAATTATTTTAATATGCAGGGGTTGCTTCTGTTGTCTAAATTAACAACAGATACAGGAAATCACATTTGCTCAATATATATGTTTTATTACTAATGAAATCATTGAATCAAAACTGCCAAAATAATAGTTTGGCCAAAATAGTCATTTAAACCACCAAATTGTCTCTAAGTGAGTTTTAAATGAGAAGTTTATAAAATATATGATACTTTTAAAAGACAACTCTTAGAAAAAGAACTATCAATATTCAAGATGGCGAACATTAAGGATTTGTCGAATATATTTGTACTTTCAATTTTAGATTAGAGCACTTTTCATTAACCTTTGATACCTATATCTTTATACGATTCTTAATCAGCATAAATATGTCTATCATTATCAATTATAAAAAAAGGAGGGTGCGAAAGTCGAGTAGCGCTCTTATTTCAAATAGCAAATTCCACAAGCTTTAATTAACCGAAACTTTATTTGAAAGTTATTTTTTTTAGTTCTGCTGGTACAGCTTAGACCCTAGTATACTTAACATACTGCAAAGCATGGTGGATGTATAGGGCTGTTTTTATATACTAAGGAGTTGGGGCTGCATTTTGCATTAAAAGTATTACGGATCAATACCTCAGGAAAACTATCTTTCGCAAAAACTTGGCTAAACAACATTAAGTACAAAGCGCCTTTAAATTAGTTTTTTATGAAAAAAAACCCACTATAACTTCTAAATTTAGAGACCCACTATAACTTCGAAATTTTAGATTACGCTTGCTGCACTAAAAGATATGCACAGTTAGTAGACTTAATCCAGAACTGTTGATCATCAGCTATTAAAAGCTCATCTTAATGATTCTTTCTTGCTTAGTATGATATTTATTGACTTTTAGGCAAATCTTGTTAACTTCTCTCCCTCTAAGTAATTCAAAAACTGTTATCATACTGTACACTTTGTAATTGAATTGCGTGGAAGAAGTTCATAAAGTTTGAGCAGTTTTTTTATGAGCGTATTTATTGTAATTTTTAAATATAAATTAAATGCAAAATTTTGGTTGAGGAGAGTTTTTTAGGGGAAGAGAAAATGTAGAGTTGAAACGCTGTGTTCGCTGCAAGAAAAATATTAGCTAACCGGGCACTTGATGGAGTCTCCTTCGAATATTTCGAACATCTTTGAAAAAATGCGATGGTACATCCAAAACCGAATCAAGTGGTTGCAGAGAAGCACATTGCTTTGTTGACAGTGCTCTTTCATGTCTTGTTGCGAAGTGGTGCTTACAATGGTTTTTGAGTGGAAGACAAGAAAGATGCGAAGCGAATCGAAGATGTGTTTATATTTATTGAGTTTTTTCTTTGGATGCCTACGTGGCATGAGTTGCATATGAAGCGGAAGATGAGGAAAAAGTGGATGTCTCTTTTGCTGATCTATAACGTTTTTCGTGTCTGGCGAAGTAACCTAACAAGGGGGATGGTACTTGTACTTGTAGTTAGATTGCTAGAAGCAGTGTCTGAGATTTGGATCCGCAAAAAAAAAAAGCATTAATGTGATATTCCGGAAAGAAAGAGCCGGTTTGAATCGAATGTGATCCCTAAGGATTAAGGAGGAGTGTAATTAAATTGCGCGGAAGAAATTACGTAAAGCTTTAAATATTTCAAAGAACAAAGAACCAACAAAGCGGATATTGAAGTAGTTTCTTTGAAATATTATACATATAGGTTCAGCGGTTTTTTTATGAACGTATCTGAGGTAATTTTTAAGTATAAATTAAATGCAAAATTTTGGTAGAGGAGAGTTTTTAGGATAAGAGAGAATGTAGAATTGAAACGTTGTGTTCGCTGCGAGAGAGCTACACACTTAACAGATTAAAATCATTTGCTTGAGAAATATCAAATAGGTTATCAAGTTCCAGTTTCTGCTTTTCTTGCATCAGCTTGAAATCATTTTAACAATTTGCTCTGGTGTCTTTATCTTTTTTAAATTATTTTTTTACTTTTCTTAAAAGGCTTTTTCCATTTTGCCAATACGTTTCGATAAGTGTCCTTTTGTTTATACTTTCATAATGTTTTTTGCTATTAAATCGCATAACTTCCAGAAGGCTTGTTAATCAACGTTCTTAAAAAGTGATTTATATGACAAGCTAAACTTAAATTGCTTTGTTGGACAAGCATAGTCCCTTAAAAAAGATGATATAAGAAATTGTATGCATTGGAAAAAACAGAATAAGACAAACTTTCTGTATGAAAAAGGTATAATTACCTCATATAAATGTTACAAACTATTTTTTGTGCTCCTTTTTAGAGAATATATGAAAAAATATTTTTCAGTGACAATAAAATATTGTAGTTTATTCTCTTCTGGCATATGCCTACCAGAGTTGAAATTGTTAGGATTAACTTGAGTCTAACTTTTGCCTTAGTAAAGAGCGAAAGATTCATGCGTTAAAAGTTTCATTTTTCTAATAGTTTTCTTTATTGAAACCTGGCTGCAAATAAAACGTATACCTTTTCCCTTCTATTTATACTGTTTACAAGTTGTGACTTATTTATTAACCAAACTTAAGTTGTACGTATTTGATAATGCAGTATGACAATCTCAGCCTTAAGTTTCAGTTTTTATATAAATATCTAAGCATCATTATAATATTTTTATAACAATTATTTGGAAGCAGCTTTTTGCAATATTATTTTAGATATCATTCACAATATGTGTAATACCACTCAACTAATCAAAAAGAGTTTTTCTTAATATTATCAACATAAATAATGGCCTTTTCCAGTTTATAAGCAAAAGAAAGAGACAAAAGCAATGTGTAATCATTAAATGTGATTTGCTTAGTCTGTCATTGTATCTTAAATATTCTCAAATAACCAATGAGCAGGAAAGATGGATCTAGAGACAAAAATCAATATAATGTCTGATAAAAATACGCTGAACTCATATTTTTATTTTTCAGCGTCATTAGTGCCAATTAGCCTACAAAACTAGTGCAAGTCTGCTTTATTTATGGCATTCTTCGGTATCACCAATAGGCACGTCAAAAGAATCAAGAGTCCTCTTAACACCATAGGTAAGTTCTTTGATAAATAATTCAAAATAATTGTTTATAAAAGTTACTTTCATCCTTTTTTATACCTTTAAAAAGTTCTATAACATGATTCTCAAAATGACATACATAAATTTTTTTTAGTTTTTCAAGAGAAACATCCAGATGCTAGTATTAGTAATGAGATTTATTGAAAGATATCTTTGAGTAAGCTTAACAGTTTCAGCATCTCATTCCGATTTCCATTCAGCGATATTTAACTTAAGTGACATGAGTTTCTTGCAAAATGTGTTTCTAACATCAATCAGCAGTTGATGCAAACTCTCAATAGTCGAGGTCTTTTAAATGGAAAGAGACTGCCAGCTGCAGCAAAGAAATACAAAAGCAATCTGCACAAGGAAGTAAAGTGAAAACAAAAAAAAAAGGCAACAAATTTCTTTCGATTTAACATCTTGAAAGAACTTTTATAGTTGAATAAAACCACAAATGACATACACCTTTATTGATACCTATCCTTAAACTGATTTTGCAACTATGAGTTGACTTCAGATAAAGTTTATTTCAGCTTATTTACGATGCAAGAGTTACTGTGAAGACCTGAATGTGGCAACAATTTTGGTCTATTTCATAACGAATTGCATACCCAAAGATATGAACAACTTGAAGCTGTTTTTTGAAAATTACTAAGAAAAATATTTTTAAAAATTTAATTCGTTCAAAAATGATCTCTTCTTTTTTGACAAAATCAAAAAGAGGTCATTTGTACATGACATGAGATTTAGGTCTTATAAATAAAAAGGCAAATATTAAGACACTAACTGATCTGTTTTTACACTATGGTAAATATATATCGAATTCATGTTACAATGAGCATTTTCCGTAACACCTTAGAAATATTTGGCTTCATCAGATCTAAATTATATAATTTAAAATTTAAGTATTATATCCTAAATAGTTTTGGTAATTTAAACTTTAATTTACTTAATTATTTGTTTTAACTGTAATATACATAAACCATACTTCCAGTTCAATAGGGACATTAGTGCAAAAAACAGAAAATTTCAAAACACCGTATCTTTAACTATAAACATGTTATGTTTCTGATCCAATACAGCTACATTTAATAAAACTCACTCTATGGCATTGTTTAACAACTTTGCTGACCCCTTAATCTGCATACATGTGCAGCTACACTTATATATTTCTTTGTTTAGTTATGTAATTAAAAAAAGTTAGGTTACGAGTAATTTTATAGTTTTAAAAAATTGTTTCTTCATTTTCCATGATTTTTCTATTTTACACTTATAACTT